>NC_092590.1:75943000-76243500 GCF_047663525.1 Anas platyrhynchos
GTTGTTAACTGGGCAGTACTATTTCTTAAGAAGGTCTCTAAAGTGCTTATCTTTTCATAGCTTAAAAAAAATGTTGATTATTACTAAAAGAGTATGGTAAAGCATTCAGTAGATGTTTACTTGGCTCTCATATCAGTCTGAAAATGTGATTGTAACCAAGAAAAATCTCCCAGGATCACCTCTGCTAGATGCCTGAAGTCATTTTGGCTTAGGGATTCAGTGAGCCACAATTAGCATCTTTGTTTATATAAACCTATTAGATCATACAGTTTGGCAATATTGATAGAGATAAATTAATCCCTTATTTTTATATTATATATATATTTTTTCAATTTTCAGTAAGTTAATTATGTAAGATAAGGCTCTGAAAAAATAAAGCTGAATGCATGTACACTATGAAAGCAATTTGCTTTTCTGATCAAAAAAATAAAAAGCCTCAAAGCTATCAGTATTTTTCAGCGGTGTACTGATTTTTCACTGAGTAACGTCAACAGGTCAGAAATGCAAATACCATAAAATATTATTTTATTTTTTCTAGCACACTGTGCTGAGCAATTTGATCCATTATTGCAGTCTTCAAAGAGAGCAAGAAAATAGTTCATATTTAATGGAAATGGTTATAAGTAGTTTTCTTTAACAACAAAAAAATAATGAAGTAGAGATGGGCTTGTTTTCCTTTTCACCTTCAAGAGATTGTTATCCCTATGAGAAAGCAAATTACTTAATATTCTGAAGAAACTGATAAAAATCATAGAAATTTTAGATTCACATGCAAAAGCAAACTTTCATTTCCAGTCTATGTTCATATATTTACTGACATAAAAATGTAATTCAAGCTACTTATGGGCCAAAAGAAACAGGACAGCCCTAAGCATGACGTAAACTTCAAGAAAATATACAATAAAAGATGTTAAAGATGTTAAAAGATGTCCAATGACAATCATTGCACCATTTACTCTAATTACTTATAATAAATCCACATTATCACTGCTGTTACGTGGTGTCCAATGAACTGCAGTTTCAACATGAAGAAGTTGCTGGGTGATGTTACGTATTACCAGTTGCAAAAGGTGAAATCTCTGCCTCACTGAGTAGCATAAGAGTTTAATATTGACTTACAGGGATTATTACTGTCTTTTGATGATCACCTGAATTTTCAAAATAATTTAGATGCTTACAATGCACTACCTGTAGATGGCTCAACTGAAGACAAAATTCCCTTTTTTTTTTTTTTTTTCTTCAGGTGGCATTATGTCTAACAGTGTGGTGCTTGTTCATCATGCTTGCTGGCTTTTGCAAATGAAAGGAAGGCTCCCTTTTTCCCCCTTCTAGAAAGATTTATATATTCTCATTAAATACATTTTTCCATACTGAATATAGAAATAAAACATCCTCTTCATATTTATCTCTGTAGATCTCTTGTGACCCCAACAAGAATCTAGAATGCCAATACTGATTAAAACCAAATAATTTCTGGAGTATTCATAAGGAAATCTGACACTGGATGTTTTACTAGGGACTTCAATGACACCAATCTATCATACCTTATAAAAACTAAACAAGATATAATAGAGACACACCAATAAAATCATGTATTAATTGTCTCATTCCTGTGCCCTCTACAAGTATCTTCTACTTTTATAGGAGAGAAAGCAGATTCTCACACCAGCATAGAAAAGTGTTCAATATTTTTTTCATTTTATGTGCTTAATTTTGCATTAGCCATTAATAAATAAATAAAAACAAGTAAAATAAAATAAAAATGCCTTGAATCACTTTAGAGCAGATAGTACATAAACAATCTATTTATCCAGGTTTTGACAAGCTCCTCTTATAAAATCAGCCTCCTTCTCTGAAAATACAATCCTATGCAGGTTTTAATGACTATAGTTGATGAAAAGACACTTCAGGAGTTAGATTCAGGTTTCAGATTTGTGAATTCATCTAAGAAGGAGACAGCCTGACCTCTTGTTAAACATGAGGACTGAAACATCAGAAAAAAAAAATAACCCTGGGGCAGTGTCAGGAATTTAACTCTCAATTTTAATTAAATAGACAGGTTCATCTACTTTGCAATTCCCCAGTAAAGCTACAAAAAAGTTTCTAAACACAGTGCAAGAGAAAAAAAATCTGAAATAAATATTAAAATGAAAAAAAAAAAAAAGAAAAGAAAAAAAAAAGTATATTAACTTTCAAATCCACACAAGTGAATATACTTTCAATACACTCAAAATTTCAAACCATTAACTGCAGCACTGATCAAAATAAATAAATCAAGCATAAACCAAAATACACAGAAATATACTCAGGCAAAAATAAGCAGAAAAGAACAAATATATATCTAAGGAATCTAACCCACAAATTCACACAAAAATATATAGATGCACCCCCTTGGAAAAACTTTAGCTAAATAAAATCAGGAATAGCAGTTCTGATTTATATTCACAAATAATTCTAACCACCTGTGTGGCTGTTGCAATCTATACCAGATCTCCTATTTATCATGTCAAGGCCATTAAAACATGAAGGCTTATTTTGTATAGGCACAGCACTTTATATCAGAATGAAATATAAGGTAGATCAGAAGGAAGGGACGACATCAGTCAGCCGAAAGATGCAGTGCTGCCATCAGTCAGTGCCTCTGCAGTTATCCCATGACTTATTACTGGATTAGTTATTTATTTAGAATAAGACAGGAAGTAATATATGAGAAAACAGTAAAAGAATATTTATTTGGGCCATTTGAGCAGAAAGTGTTTGAAAAGTTGACCACATTTCCACAGAAGGCCAAATTCTCTCTCACAACAGGATTATCTCCTGTAGATACAGTTAAATATCTACCCTTGCTCTCTACTTCAAGCACCTGTGGTAACACCACTCCCTAATAGTTTTAACCACTTTTATTTTCCTCATTGCCTATTTTAGGTAACTGCAAGGTTTAGGTATCAACTGGTCTCCAGACCAGTTTCTCTGCAGGGCTTTTACAGAATGCCTTCTCTTTCTTATTCTTGAATTCAGCAAGTTAAGATTGAACAGAAAGATACTCTGTGCAACTTTCCACTTAAAAAGCAAATAATACAGCATGTGTTTGGAATTACAGGTATAAAATTAAGCCACGAATGTTTTTCATTAACAATGTTGCAGTCTGTACCCATTATTAAAATAAATAAGACTTCCAAGTAAGTGCTGAACCATTTGCTCTGATTGTGCAATGAGTTTTATGCCTTCTTCCATAAAGCTTCAATTTTCTCTTTCTTTACTTTGTCTTCTCTATTTCCTTTTGTTTTGTTTTGGTTTTGTTTTTTTCAAAAATCTTTCTAATCATAACTCTTCTGCTAAGTGTTTAAGCAGCAGTTTACCTGATAAGTTGTTTTTTGTTATTTAATAACTATTGAACCGGTACCTTGTGTGTATTGTAACAACAATGCCCTCTGCCTGTCTGAATATCGGCATTTAAAGCTATGACAAAGTCGTTTATTGAATTGCAGGATTGAGTGGCAATTGTCACTGAACACAAACAATTTACATGAATTATCAGACTCTATTAATACCAAGTACAATGAAATAAGCATTCTGCACCTTGTGCTCTAAAATAAGTTTCACTCTGCTTTTGTGTTTACTTTCTTTTGTAAGATTTATTGCAATAATGTGTTCCCTCTGCAAATTAACTGGAAAAAAATATCATTTTGACTTTTTTAAATAACAAAATTTTCTCGCAGAATCGTGCTGTCCTTGCCTCCTAAATGCAGCACATCGTTCTATGGAAAATAGTAATGAATTAAAACTAAACCCAGGAACCTAAAAAGTTCAGAAGATAATCTAGAAAACGTATATACAACGTCTTGAAGGCAGGAAAAGATCATGCCAGCGAGAAATTGCAAATAAAGAGCAAAATGGGCAATGAGTTATGTGCTGACTTCATGCTTATAGCTGCTTTTTCAATCTACAATGTCAGTTATACTTTTTAGTAGCTACCGCTGGTTACAGTGACCAAAAAAAAGTAGTAAATAAAGAAATACAGACTTTTCTTTAATTTGGTTTGTGCAAGAACATGCATGTTTGATTATTTATTTCTTTTATCTACGACTAGCAGTAGGAAATCCTTATCAGTATGTAACAGTAACCAAATTACATTAGGTGTTTGCTTTTTCCATGGTTAGAATCAATGTCAGTGAGCTCCAAAGGCATTTTATTACTAATTTCAGCAAGCTCAATTCTAAAAAACTTGCACGTTAAGATGGTCACACACAATGTACTTTTAAGAGATATATAATCAAAATATTAATTCAAGAGAAATATACTTTTATAGTAGAAACCAGAGTTCTTATTTGGGACTGGACTTATGCAAATGACCTTCTCCTTACAGATTTTTTTTTCATCTTTTAAAGTTATGCTGAGGTAGAGCTACATAGAAAAAAATAGGATGCAACCCCCCCTTACAAACTTAATTAAATAATGGTGTAATAAACATATATACTATATGTACACACTTTCAAGCTGTATCAGTAACAATGCACTGATTTTAGAGGTGCTTTAGAATGCTTTTGAAATTCAGCAGATGCCAATTGCATGCAGAAGTGGAAGAAATGTAGGACCTGTCTGGGAAACGGTAGAATTCCTCATTAGTCTGCCTTCACGCAATCTGTAGGTTAGAAACTCTCCAGGTGATTACAGAGGACTATCAGGATTAGGTACCACCAAATGTTCTATTTTCTACGGATTTATATAATCCTTCTTTGAAATAACTTAAACTCCTGCTTTCAAAACATCTAAAGGCTAAGTATTCTACACATGACATGCAAAAGAAATTACTTATGTCTTGTTTGCTTTAAATCTGATTTCTTAAACTTATCTCTACTTCTTTATGGTACAAGAGAGTGAACAATCATTCCCAATCTACGCTTGCTGTAACACTCTTGGCTTTATCAGATCTCCTACAATATCTCCCTTCAACTGTTCCTTAAGCAAGACGAAATATAATTTCTCTCCCTTTTTCAGAGGCAACTCTTTATTTCTAATCATTATTTTCAATCTTCCTTGAATGTTCTCTGTTCTTTTTAATATATGAATAGAGCTACACTTATTCAAAATACAGGTGTACAATGAATTGGTACAGTGGCAAAAAAAAGCACTTACCATATGGCTGTCTATTTCTTCACAAGTACTCCTTTTGAGGTCATGAGATGATGCTTTCTCCCCTTCCTCCCCAACTCTTTGACCCAAGTGATAATGGATAATGTAAAGCGGAGACATATTTAGTAATTTTGTCTTTAATCATGTGCTGCAGAGATGCAACACTGAATTAATCACCACTGAGTTTCATCTATTTCTTTTCTGTTGATACTCTGTGTATGATACCGTTCAGACCACTTAAACAATGCTGTACCACCTGCAAACTTCATTTCTTTATTACTTACACCTTTGCTAAATTTATATATACCTGCACACACACACATTTATTTAGCCTTTTGTATAGACCTGCTAGTGTTGGATTCTTCCAGTACTCTTTAGGTCTTTCTTTAAAGTTGGGTCATATTTGTCACCATCCTTTCCACTAGTACCAGTGCCAAGTTAGGCAAGAGGTCTAGGTAAGGGCCTTCACAGAGGTTCAAATTGTCTTTTCCTTTTACAGACCCTTTCACCAGAGCAGCTCAGAGTCCAACAAAATAGTTCTAACCATATCAGTAGTTCTGTACGCTAAACTTCCTCTTTTTGCACTGAATTTCATTCTGGCGATCCTATCGTAGATTCGTCTACCCTTATTTCTTTATCCAATTTGAGTCAAATATTTCTTTTCTAACGCAAAGTGCATGGCCAGACTCAGCCTGTCATTCCTGTACAGTTTCTGCCTTGGCATTATAGAGTTCATTGTAAACTGTAAGCCTTATTGATGATATCAGAACTTGTTTTCTGGTGAGGAAACAGGCAAATATTCAGACAAGTAAATACATACTGTTTTGCTATCGATCCATGGGTCAATAAAAAGCAAAGACAAGGAGGACCACTAGATCATCTAGTGTGATATCTAGTGTAACTCACACGAGTATATTTCATCCAAATATGCTATAAAAAGACTTCACTTGGATTAAATATTTCCAATCCTCCCTGTCCCTTATCCTCTCAAACGAAAACAGAAACAGGGTACACCACAGTAAGAAAATAAAAAAGGCATAGGCAACCATAATGGCAGAAAACTAATTAGGAGAGAAATGTGAAAGCAATGCTAGCAAAAGGGTGCCAGAGAAAGGCAAAAGTAAACAAATAAAGCAAACGTTTTAAGTTCCCATGCCCATCTAAGCTGGGGGAAGATTCAATTACATTTTCATCTCTAGCATTCACCCCTATAAATGATTTGGGATTTGCATTACAGGAGTCAGGTTCAAAAGGTACATCATTATTAGAGGAAGCAATCAAAATGTTTCAAGCTTTTAGGAAAAAGCAGGTTTCTGGCAGTAAAGGTAACATTTGTGAATATTGAGATAGTATACATGACTCCATCCTGCAAGTTGATAGCCCACGTACCTATTCCCAGGAACCAGGCTGGACTCACCAGTCCTCATGTGCCCAGGAATTCATTTCCCAGAATCCCACCAAAGCCAAGGACCTCCTGGTCTTCTGTCTAATCCTCAAGGACTAATGAGACAGAACAAGCAAAACACATGGGAATATACAGAAAAGTTTTACATCAACCTCAATGCATCATTGCATTTACTCTCTGAATAAACCCCGAGCTGATACAGATCTGTAGAAAAAGCTGAATACTTCCTATCCCTCTTGGGGACTTGATAATTCCCTTTGGTGCTCTGAGTCTGTATGCACTGAAGAAAGGCAGAGCCTCATCCAACTTCTGATACAGGCACCTTACCATCATTTTGTACAGCAGAAGATGACCAAAAAGAGAAGAAGCACCTCAGAGGCTGTCTTTTCTCGTTCCCTTCCTCTGCCAAATCACTGATTAGCTTCTTCCAGACAATAGAAGATTTTGTTGCCAAGGTGACCTTAATTCTGAGAACCCAGATCTCTTCCAGGGTGATTACAAATCCAGGCTAGAGCCCTGAAGGAAAAATTCTTCAATGCTTGTATTTATTTTAATCTCTGCACTCATCTACAATTTTTAAAAGAGAAGTAAGTAAAACATTGAAAATTTGAACGAGTAGCTAATTAAAGATACGTGGTATCTTATTAACATTTATTTATAATGGACAGGCAGATTTTTCCAAACTCTTACAGTATAAAGATGAGACTGTGAAGCAACAGATCAGTCACATACCGCTGAGTGTCACTCACCTTCAGCTTGGTGAAGACAGTGAACAATAGAACAACTCTTCTGCCTTCCCCACATTTCAATTTACTCACTGGATAACATAATTGTTATTCCTTAATCACTCACCTGAAGTGCTCACCTTATAAGATTTGATTACAATACTTTTCACTCTAAGACAACAATTATTAGCATGTTGAGATCTATACAAGAAATCTTGGTGTTCTTTAGTCACAAAGTGTGGGGGAGGGGGGGATTTTGTGATTCCTCTTACTACTCTGAATATGGATTAAAAGAGTACTCCAGAAGCTAGACCATAATAAATATTTTCTTCTTCTGAGCCTTTAAAAGTATGTAAAACCACTTTTTTTTTCTTTTTTTTTTTTTTTTAATCAAAAATTAAGAACACCACACCAAAAAAAGAGAAAGAGAGGAAAGGAGAGAGGAGGAGTGGAAGAGAGAAAGAGGGAGAAAATAAAGTCTCTAAAACAATCACATTGACTCTACTGGAAGCAAACTCTTGCCCCAAACGCACATGCAACTTTCCTACTGGATTTTATGATTTTCAACAAAAAGTTGAAATGTATTTTCACATACTCCTTACCCCCAACATGCCAGGTTCCGTGTTAGCACAGTAGTAGGGAGTCTGGGATTCAGATTCCCCCATAAGAGGAGAATGTAAGTTACCTAAATTTCCACTTCCTGAGCACATGCTCAAGTAGTGAGAACAATGAAATGGTACTGAAATGGTATTGGTGCAGAAAGAAGTGGAGAATACATTTGTCCAGTCACTATATCATTTGTTGAAAGATAAATTGGGATCAGGAAACTCCTTTCATTGGTTTCTCTTTGTATGATGTAATTTGGTGATTTAGTTAGCTTTCTTCATCTTTTTGAAGGCTTATAAAAAAAAAAAATCAGCAGCAAAGATTAGTCTATGTTCTCATAAAACACATTTTAAAGTCTGCTTCCTATAGCAGTTATACTTTCATAGTTTGAACATAGTTTAAATGACAATCAATCAATGTGCTTTAATTAGGTTAACTCAACACATGGTACTGCCACAGAATTCAAAGAACACTACTGGAAAACTACAAAAAGAAAACTTTTAAAGTCAGTTCTTTCCTTATAAATTAGTCTGTCCTAGCACAATCCAGTATAAACCACTATTTCAACAGATCTGCTTTACAAATACAGACACACTGGGAAATCTGAAGCATTTTCAAGGAACGTGAAATTATTTTCTAAAACAAAGATGGACCTCATTAGTCTTCTTTTGCTTCATGAAAGATGAGGTTGGCAGAATGTCATTTCCACTAGAATACTCATAAATCATTCTTTCTTTTGGAAATGATAAGCAGCAAAGAACTTATCTGGAAGTTTCCTTATGCTGTAATGATATAGGTAATACAAGTTAATAACATGTAACTTATTTGACTTTTGAGCTTTACATTTACCTAACTTATGTGCAAATTCCAATCATATATATTTTTGAGGAAGGAAAGGAAATGTTTTTCCAAGATCCTGGGCAAGAACAAAAAAATTTAAGTACCTCTTAAAAAGATTTAAATAAATGTACCTTTTATTTATAAGTACCTAGTATATAAAAAAAAAAAATCAACATAAAAAAAGTTTGCAAGTATTCGTGGGCCAAACTTACAAATTTTATTTTTTGGTCATAATGTGCAGAAGCAAAACATATCAAAAAACAATAATAGAGTAAGTGCATCTCTAAGGTAAAAAAAATAATCCCCCGTGCCTGCTATCAAAATATAATAAACACTTTTTTTCTAATAACTGACTATTGCTAATTTATCACTTGTGTTCTTTTTTTCCCTCTAAATGGTTTAGAAAAGCAAAAGAAATTCCCAGTTGGTCAATGAATGCAGGTGTACATGAATGTAAAATCATTCAGCCTCAATGTAAATTCTATTTATGTAAATAAATCTATAATACAAAACTATAATACTTCCGCAAATCCGTTCATTTTAAACTTTGAACAACATACCATAAAAATCCATTCATCGGCAGTGGATTTTAATTACTGGTATCTTTCAAAAAAATTCAAAGAAATTTTTGAGGACTAGAGAATACAATGACAAGAACTAGATTATCAAGCTCCGCTAGTAAATTCTTGATTAATTGCAAGCAATTTAAGTCTCACTGTGCTAAAGTGCACACCATGCATGAAAATGAAATATATATATGCATGTACATATATATAGTCATATAGTATGATAAAGTGATTCAAGCTTTTCAAGTAAAAGTCATGAAATGAATGGTGTTGGTTTTTGTGTTTTTTGTGTTTTTGTTGTGTTTGTGTTTGTTTTTTAATTATTTTATTCTGAAACATAATTTGCTTGTAGAGTTCAGGGCTCACACAAAAAAACAGATCACTTCTTCAGTAGTGAATTTACTACATGAATTTGAGATATTAATTAAATTACATAGTGACGATTTTTTTTCCCCGATTTGAGGAAAAAACACAAAATACTACTACTATGATCTTTCTGCATTATAATAATCAGCAAAGGAGGAGCAAATGTGATGAAAGTAGGCAACATCTACTTTTAGCTTAAAAATTGGCAGAGGTTCATGGAAAATCAGTTAGGAGTTAAGTATATGTGGGTACCATTCTTCTACAAGAAATCAGTATCCATTTTTAATTAATATTCTACTTTTGTGCTACTTCTTAAGCAGACAAGAATACCAGTTCTAGCACACACTGCAAAATGCCAGAAATAGAAGCTTGTTGTCAGCTGGAAACGTGCAAGAACTCTGAATGTCAAATGGTCTGTTGCTGTGTCCAAACTCTCTTAAACATCATAGCCTCATAAAATACTAAAGGTTGGAAGGGACTTCAGAGCCACCCGGTCCAAATCCTGCTCCAAGTAGTGTCATCTATGAGACCAGACCGGGTTGTTCAGGACTTCATCCACCCAGGTCTTGAAAAACTTCATGGATGGAGACCTCTAGGCAACCAGTTCCAAAGGCTGACTGTGCTCTTGGTGGCAAACTTGATAAAAGCCAAATCCCTTCACAAACTAAGAAGGCAGATACAGAGGGAAGTTTGTCACATTTACTTTGAGTTCCATACAAGAAATTACAGAAGCTAGCTAGCAACTATGTAAGGAAACCAGCAACTGGGAGACCAACCCTTCCCACAGATGAAGACTTCCATCGGGAATGTCCTGCTTCCCTTTCTCCTATGTCATTACTTAAGTCCAAGACACCTCTAGCTAAAAAAGCACTTTTACCAGGCCAACAAACCATGCAATGTTTAAGAACTGCCAAAGTCAGATGTGTCCCTGAACCACCCTGATATAATGTTGAAAGAGAGACAGGCATTTTTCTTTTCCCAAAAATGTCCTCTGCCCACAGGATGGTATTTTAAAAGAATTCAATGAAAATGTTTTTAGGTTTTAAAGAGGACAGGAAGAAATCAGGTTTTCCCAGCATCCATGGCCCACTTCTGCCCGTAGCTTATTTAATTAAATAAATATATCAGAATAGGAAGACACTTTTTCTAGAACCTGGAGGACAAATGAAAAAATAAATGTGTTTTTACAAAAATATAAATTATAAATATATAAAATATAAAATTCCAGATAGGGGAAGAAAAAAAAAAAAGACCTTTATAAAGCAAAACCGGATCAGTTTATAACTTACCTCAACTACACTTTTTACCATCCCCATCAAAGAAATACAATCACAGGTGCCAGGCACACTTTAATATCAAAGTGACAGGCAAAGGTTGCATTTCATATCCCTGTGTCAGGCTCTTTCTGCTCCCTTTCAGCCGGGGTCTTCATGCATTATGTTCCAGGTAGATCTTGTCAGTTATATGTCAGGAAATGTTGAAAGGAAATGGAGAAATGAAAATGACTCTACTAAGAGTAATACAGACATCAAGATCTAGATGAAAACGGTAAGAATTACTCTGAATTCTTAATAACTCTTTCAAAAGGTCATTTAGCAACTGTGCGTTTCGGTTCTTCTTCTGCAAGAGAGAATTGAATAAAGTCAAGAAGACAAACGTTACCATGTTGTTTTCCCTGAACTAGCAAAATTAGCTAAAATATGAGTTTTTACATCATGCCTTATATACCGCACAACGTGCATGCAGTATAATTTCTTTTGCAGTAATACAAACAATTAAAAAAATATGTAGCCTCTTGCCTCTGCTTAATAAAGCTTGCAGTTTGTAAAAAGCCATGCAAAAATGCTGAAGACATGGACCGAAGAGTTGGACACTAAAACCATCCATATAGTTGTTAGAAAGTCCAATCCTTTAGGAGTCCAATTCTTTAGTTCTTTTCATTTTAGGGAATAACTAACCTACAAAGGATGCAAGTTACCCCTTTCTTTGGAGTCACAAAATGCAACTGTAGCAACAATTAGCAGCATGTACATGAACCACAATAAATAGTTTTGCCACAGCCTTTGGTATCCAGCAAAACAATGAAAGGCAATATTTGCTTTCTCAAGTGAAGATTTGAATGTCCAAAATCAAATAATTAACTTCTTTCACATGTTATTTGTAATCAAGGCCGATACGAAAGCCGAGAGGTTCTCCTCCCCATATTGGTGACCTGGAAGATGAAGATGTTAGTCAACTGCAGATGCTGCATGTGAAGAAGTGTGATGAGGAATCCAAACAAGGACAGTATTAATATTTTGAGAAAACAATTAAACAAAGCAAGATGAAGGAATTGTTGCCATTACTTGGAGATGTACTTCTGACTGTCAGTGCTGAGGCACTGGGGCATAACTAAGTTATGCATGTTTTAGGAGCCAAGTTGTTCTCAGGATCATGATATTCATGTAAGTGGTAGTATTTCAACCCTATCACAGCAAATATATAGACTGCATATTTATTTTTAGGTCAGATTTTTATTTATTTTAAACAAAAGTATTAGCACTCAGTTGTTGAAATTATCAGAATGAATTTTCTTTCCAAAGTAATTCTTGATGTTGCTTAAACCTTCGAGGTCTTGAAAATTCCAGATATATTGTAATAGCATAAGCATCTCTTCCACAACAGAGGCTTGTTTTTAATGTTCCTGTCACCACAAATGTGAAGATATTTAAGAAAACTTGTTAAATATTTTTCAGAATGCAAATTTAACAATCGTGTAGCTTTCTAGTAAAGGAGAAATTATGTACATGCATATGCATTTGTTTGAGGAACTTTTCTGTAGAGAATCGAAGAGAATTTACAGTATCTGACTTTTAGCTGCTATACAAGAAGTATTGCTACAACGAATACCTACTTTTTATTTATAGATTGTTGTAATTGAACATTATAAAACTAGAAAACTGGTTTGTATTCTATTCTTGGTGGATGTCACTTCTTTATTACTGAAGATAGATTTAATTTTATTTCCATCAGCTGGTGTTGCACTTCTGTTATTATAGTTCCATTGGTTGTAATGAAATGTCACTGCACTGCAATACCAGAGTCAGGAAAAAACATTAGAAAATCAATATGATGGTTAGGATATTCTTGGCATTCATAATACTTATCGTCTATTTTATAAAAATAGTGAGTGCTAACTGTATTAAGTTTTCTTCCCTTTGTATTCTCTAATTTTCAATTTCCCGTGATATTGAAAACTGTTCAGCTGAAATTCTCCACATTTGGCTCTACCTGGTGTTCAGTTCTTTCAGAAAATATATTGATTTTTGGAATAGGCAAGAAAAAAAAAAGATGCAGCAAATTGCAAGTTTAACTCAATTTAAACCCCATACTATGCATTACTGAAAGCAAAGTTCCCTCCCTTTCTTTCATCAGATTCTTATTTGGGTTCAATAATGACAGTCAGGGATTCAACCAGGGTTTAAATGGTCACAAAAAATGATCTAGCCTACAAAGGTCCCGTTTGAAGTCAAACCCTAATGTCTCCTTCAGCAAGCTCCCCATGCCTTGTTTCTGCCAAAAGGTGGAGTTGTAGATTAGCCCAGCTCTGCTGATGATGACATACAACCAGGGAGAAATTCATGGCTTGCAAGAGATGCATGGCTCAAGCACTACATTTGGCCACCCAAAACCACTGAAAAAGTTACCATCTGCATACATCCTGTGGAACTATTTTGTTCCCTATCTTCTCAAATATTCAAACTGTTCCACCAAGGCAAAAAATATCCACAATTTGCCTGAAAAAAATATTAAGCTTAAATTTAATAAAAATGATGAACATCATCCATGTCGTATACTCATTACTTGATGTCATCGTGAATATTCCTTAAAGTATTGTATTGGTGCACATTATTAATATGGATTTTAGAGAAATTTATTTTATTGAACAGTTGGAGAAAATTGATTACTATCTTCCAAACATGATTAAGAACAATAATGGTGGTGGTAATCTGACTTCAGGCTGAAGTAAAACAAACTAGTATAATGTATGATCCGTGTGTGAGTGTGCATGTGTCATGGGATCATAACTGCAAAAATATGACAATTTATTCCTGTGATGCACATACCACCCATCTAATACAATTCAAACTGCTACTGCCAGCTGATCTGAACACCAGTAGTCTGTTCCTGATCTGATTGTTCCCCTCAAATTCTGAACTACCAAGAATACCATTATGTCTACCATATTTTAAAAATGTTTCCATGGCATAAAGTTGGAGTGTATCATTATGAATTTGGATGGAAAAGGCAGAGGCCATTTTTTGACACAATAGATAAACAGAGGAGAGAAACCTCTTCTTTTTAATGGTTATGTTTGTTTGTTTGTTTGTTTGTTTTTTTCTTTTCCCTACTTGTTTTCTTAGGCCCACCCTGCAATGAACAACTATAATCAAAGCATTAAACAAACACTCCTCCGTTTCTCCCATGATCAAAATTAACAAAGGATGCCACACAGTGAGAAAAGATTTTACAGACTGCGGTACTGAGTGTCTTTAAAATCTATTTTAGCATGCTCTGAATAGATCCTCCTTCTTTAAGCACAGTCAAGGAGAATATAATGTTGTACTTCAGATCGCTACCACAGTCTCCCTTAGATGAGACCATGCAGATCACTACCCAAACACCTGTATGTATTGGCTAAATGTTAATGCATTCTGTCAAAACCAGATTACCTTCCATACTAAATTATTCAATGCCATTATCGATATCAGCCATCTGCAAGCCTAATGCCCTTGTGTTCTAAAATTCTGAGTGCCTGCTGTATTATTTTTGTTTTACATTCCTGCATAAATCCGTTAAACTCAATATGTTACGGCAAATTCACAAAATCAAATGCAGTCTGCTGGCCTATAAAATACCAGTCACTGAAAATCGAAGGGTTTAATACAGTAACTATTCAAGGAGTCAGTATGCAGCCTTTGTGGGCTGAAGGTCGAACCACATGCTAAGTAACAAGTTAGATAATCCATGCTGTAGAACAAGGTATGTGTTTGCTATACATAGTATGGCCTTGAACCCGTTCGTGTATTTCATATCTAATAAAAATCTGAACAGTTGGTCTGATTGGATTTTAAGTGATGCAAATTTGAAAATCAAATAGGCAGACTCCCTTTAGACTTGGTCTATTTAAACTATAATTGTAAAGAACTGCAGATTACATTTACAGTGCTGCTGAATTCTCAAGAGATTCAGAAGGAATTTTACAGAAGGAAAAGTATTTATCATTTTAAAATTGTTATTAACAAATAAAAATGTACATAGTATATGATGCTCTGTCATTTTGTTATTACAATTTTGCTTACATAGCAGTAAACGTGTAACCACTCTTCGGTGAATGGAATGCTCTTTAGTTTTCATAGTCATTTAATTATATGGATTGACAAAAAAAAAAAAGAAAAAACAACAGTTATATTATTGTCATTATGTCTAGCAACACAAAGTAAAGAGAAAAAATACCACTTACGTTTCCCAGACTACAAATTAAGGTATGACTCAGAGACCAGATTCACATTCTCAATTAGAAAGTAGTTTAATCTTCAAAAACTAAATCTTAAAAGTAATGACAGATTTGAAAACAACTTTCTACCCAACACTTAATATTCAGTGAGAGACTTCATTTGGCTTTGGTTAAAGAAACAGAAGCTAGAAATGTGAGAAACACACACGCACACACACATCCTAATATATCAAGAAACGTGAACTCAGAAATATGAGCTCAAATCAAGATAAAACAAAAAAACACCTTTTCTCTTCCACTGTGATTAGTATCTCCATCAGAAAATGACCTGTGTCCTAGTTCTTAAAGAGAAATTTATGAGCACTGGGAAATCACAACAGTATTCAGATTTTATTTCGCTTTCACATCTAAAATTATTTTTTTTAATGTTTTGACTGCTTTTCTTCCTCCTTTTAGGGAAAAAGTTGTTATCTTGCACGTTTTGGGGTCTGACTGATTATAGCAAAACCCTTTTACTGAAGCAAAGCTTTATTAAACATTTTCCAATATTTTCTGACAAAGAAAAGTGCATTGGCCAAGTCTGCGTGATCACTCAATGCGGCTATGAGATCAGGAGCACCTGAAGATGCTGCCCTTCCCACCAGGACACGGCTTATTTAGGAAGAACAAAATAAGACCACACAACGTTCCAGACCATCTTCCACTCTGCATCTTCACTGGTAATTTTAGGCAGGTTTCCCCAACACAGGAAATCACATTGCTATCATATTGCTTTGGAAGTTACTGGAGCTAGAAAGAGGCAGGTAGAGTTGGAAACCGACAGCACACAGAAAAGCAAGCAAATCTCCATGTATTAGACCTGATTCATTGAAAGGCCACAATGAGTTTTGTTTCAGTATTCAAAATTTAAAACAACAACAGGTAAAGTTGATTATGTCTAAAAAAAATTATTCAGTTAAAATTTAAAATACCTACAAAGAAAACTACCAAAGGTAATAGTACTTCTATTTCTCTCCTTCCTTATACATCCTGGACTAAACAACTTGCAAAACTAAAGGGGGCAAAAAGGACAAAATGATTAAAAAAAATAGATATTCCAGAGACCTATGTAAATCTCTAAGAATCTTAATGCTCTACAGACAATTTAAGTAAGGAACCTCAATTATTCATTTCTCAACAAAAGAAGATCAACTTTAGTTCAGGAACTCCCTGAACCATAAATTGCTCGAGGCAGAGAGAATAAATTTGCAAAGAATCACCATCACAATATGTTTGTCAGGTTCTTACACTCTTCTGTGACCATTATCAGAGCTTAGATGGTAAGCCACATATATCTGATCCCTTTTACATCCTCTTCCCTTCAAATGCAGCCACCTTCTTTCAAGAACAATTTTCTGTGCTGAAAACCCATATACAATTATTTAACATCACCGCAAATCCCGCAAGGTATGAGCAAATCATCATTTGAAGTTACTCACTGTGAACAGGCACTAAATTTGCTACGTCAAAATTTCTTTCACATACTGGATTGCTGAAAAGACATAGGGGTTCATTTGTATAGTATGTCTGACACACTCTTCCAAAACCATCTCCAGGACACCCTTTCTGACTTTTCTATTTGTAAACTGCCCTTAAGAGAGTACTCCTCTCTTAAGGCCTGTTTGTGTACATTTTCATGTCTTATTTACAAACTTGTCATGAGGACACTAGTTCATGCTGAGAGAAAAGCATCCCTCAAAAACAATCAACTCAAAATATGGTGTTTGGAATGTGTCAAACTCTTTCAACTGACCAAAGGGAATTCACAATGCTCAGGTTCCTTATACCTGAAGAAGGTTATATAAGAATAACCAAAAATTCTGGAAAACATTAAAAAGCCAACAGTAGTCTTTCACTGTCACCTGTGCAGAATCATTCTTCTTCCACAGTTTATACACAACCACTTTCATACGCACTCAGACACGAGGCAGTAAGAGTGGATTTGATTTTTTATTGAAACAAAATCCAGTAGAGATAAAGGCAGTCAAAAAACTTCCTGACCAGAACAGCGAGGGTATTACAAATTAGTAAATATATTGGAAGATGATGCAAAGTTCACCTTAACCATTTATCTTCTAAGGCAAAAACACTGTGTTTTACACAGTTCTAGCAAAAGCTGTCCCTCAGCAGGGCCAGTAGCTCCTGTTTGCTAAAAAAAAAAAAAAAAAAAAAAAGCAATTTGCCTAAAAATCTAAATCACACTAATGCAGTTAGACTACTGTGGGGTTAGCCATCTGGCTTAGAGGCTCATTAGTAAAGAAATGACCCCTATGCATAAAACACAGTTGGGTCATTCCAGGCTAATGAGCCTTCAAGTTTTATTGTTTGGTACACACAAATGGTTGGATGTGGATGTACTTTGCAAGTCTAGTCTTGCACACTCTCAATCAGGCATACCTTTTATTTATTCATTCACTTATTTATTTATTTACATTGAAAGGAGAAACAATTGCTTGAAGAAATAAATAAAATGGCTGTTCATTTAAGGTCTGAGCAGGCTTCAGTAAATGAAGTTCCTTGTTAGCTTCTGGCAAAAATAAATAAATAAACAAACAAACTGTCTCTGTTTTTCTGTTTCAAAATATATTTCATCAGTTAAACCATGATGTGAAATTGCAAAACATTAACTTCTTTATGCTTGGCTTTTAAACATTTAATTTCATAACTTTTAATTTAAATTCACACTGACAAAATGCTTGCAGTCGAATGTTTGGATTAACTGTGTGCTGGCTCTCCATGCAAAATCCTAGAATCACTGAGGTTGGAAAAGCCCTCCACGATCATCTGGTCCAACCATTCCCCTACCACCACTATCACCCACTAAACTATGTTTCTAAGCACCACATCCAACCTTTCCTCAGGGATGACTCCACCACCTCCCTGGCAAACCTGTTCCAATGTCTGACTGTTCTTTCTGACAAGAAATGTTTCTCCCCTTAAAATGTGACAATAAAATATAACTAAAGCAATGTTAACTAGTTTTGTGCATTCCTGGTGTTCCAAATAATGTGGTTATTATTATGTGTTTGAGTACATTAGATACCATCATTTGTCTTACCTCTTTGTAAATTATGATTTGTCAATCTCTTTTCTACTCTACAATGTTGTCTCTTTTCAGCAAGAAACTGTACAGTGTTTAACACAATGGTTTAAGAGAACCAAAGATTTCATTACATTAATATGTCTCTGGTTAATTCTACCTTATCTACTTATTTGGCTTAGTCTTAAAACCCAATTAAAATCTAATTTATCTGATCCTGGAATTCAAGTACGGTTTGGCAATGAATTTGACAGCCTTATAGTAACTAGATTACTACACATCGTGCCCCAAGGTATTTTAGATGCTGTCAGAAAGAGCTCAGTCACTGTCCACTTAAAGCTCCAGAACTGTCTTTCTGTCTTTTGGGGATCTCTGACTTTACATTGAAGTTTCATTAGAATTAAAAAAAAAAAAGAAAAAAAAAAAAAAAGAAAAAAGTGATGTTAGTAAAGATATGAGCCAATCCTCAACATAAATTGGAAGAATTTCCATTAAATAAAGAGAAATTATAACTTGTAGACTTAAGTCAAAGCTTTACCAAGCGCCTGAAACAATTTCCAACATTGTCATGTACTGTAATGCATCCATCTGGGTTTTCAGTCTCTCAGTTTCTTTTTAAAAACAATTGCCTAACAAATGAAAGAATTGGTCAAGATATCTGTTAATTAAACTGACAAACATATAAACAACCTACATAACATATGCATTGTGAAAATATGTAGTCAATATGTTACCCTAAGCTTAATCATAGCTTACTTTACAAAGCACATAAGCTCAAAGCTTTATTATAAATAAATCAATTTCACAGAATGTTTCATTCCATTGTGTTGAAGCCAAATGCATGCTAAAATATTTTTAAATTAGTTGCTGTATCTGTTAAAAGGAGAGGTTCTGAAAAAAAAAAAAAAAATCCAACTGTTATGAAAATTGGATCAATATTTAAAATTGAAAAATAAATAAATAATCCAAACCAATACAGAAAGTACTTATTCCTCCAGCTCAGCCTTCTTAAAGAAATGAATAAATGCCCTTTTCTTTCTATTATGTCACTATGGAAGGTTTAGGGAGCTGATTACAGTAGAGATGCCTAATTTTTCTTTCATTTCTCAAGGCCAAATACAAAAATGAACTACACGTGCTGCCAGAGTCAGGCTAATACAGAATTCTGGAAAAAGCAGTAAGTTACCAGGTCATGAGACATTATCTGTCCTCGCAGCTCTGCTGTATTTCAGAAGCCATAAGATAATTTACCAGGTCAAATGTCAAAGCCCAGTGCACATGGATATATCTCATCACATTTTATCATATACGACTGTTTTAGAAAGTGATTCATAAATTAGCCTTTATTTAGCATGTGTTCTTGAGCTTTGCATCATACATCTCAAATAATGCCAAAAGGGCATGGGAGGCTCTTATCCCTTGCCTGCCAAATTTGCTACTGAAATATAAAAATATCAATGCATTTCAAAAATGCAAGTAGAACTTAACACCCAATTTCTACTGGATAATTAATGCACTTATTATTAATTTGATTTAAATACATATATGTATATATATATATATATATCATTTCCTCAAATAGCCATTTGAATCTTTTTTTTTTTTTTCTTTAACTGCTAAAAAGTAACCTCTTCATTTTGTATATTATTACATTTTCTTTGATTACAGCTATACCACATCAGAATGCAGATCTTCAGCTATGTAGAAAACAAAGCTGGAGAGGGCAAGTGTGCCCTCTTCTGGACATCTCCAAATTATACAAATTCTTCAGTGCAGTGCTCTTATCTTAAATGGATAATACAAACCAATGCAGTGTGCATACGGCAGAGCTTAGTGGACGCTAATGTATCTTCTTGGGTTTGTAGTTTTGATTGCTAAAAGAAGTGTAAATACCATAGTAACATTAATACGACGAGTTGTCTCCTTTGCCTGGGGGAAAAGTTTGCCTTGGCACTATTGTAAGCTACTCGACAGGACCAGTTTCCCTTCACATCCTCTATCCCTTCAGCATTCGCACGTGACTTCTACAGACTTGTAATGAGAAGTAGGGAAGACTGCTCACACTGCTCAAAGCTGATTTCAAGCATATCACAGATTTAATACCATTTACTACATCAGATTTTGGCAATGCTTGAGAGAACTGACACAGGCCCATTTCCTAACCTGGGACACAAATGCCCTGACCAAGATGATGCACACTGATGGTGTGCACCTGCACTCTTATGGAACCCAAAGTTATCTTTGCAGCTACTCCCTCCTCTGCTCAGCTGCAGAATAATCAGATCTCAGAGAAAGAGAAACAAATGTGTACAGTTAATTTACTGTTTATGTTTCCATTGATGCCTTCGGGTTTTCCACATGATTACCAAAATTTGGTCACATTATGAATATTAAAAAATAAAAATAAAAATCGCTTAGGTGAACAGAAGATTTTATGGAGCTTTCAAGAGACAGAGTTTTGATGTGGGTTTCTGAACACTCACTAATTTCATTAGATCCATGCTTATTTTAGTGAATTTCCAATAACACTGAAAATATTCTGCATGTATATTCTGCATGTTTTACTGTGCATCCAAAAGCATACACCACACAACAACATATATCTGGACTATGCAAACACTGAAAGTAAGAGGCATACACAAAAAAAAAAAAGCAGATGTACATAGGGATAATGATCATATTGCTACTGGTATAGTCTAAAATGCATGAAAAACTACTTTCTCACTGATGCTGACTTGCAGACAAGGAAAAATAACAAACTAATGACCCATAAATGCTAACTTCAGTGCAAAGAAAAAACAAAAAAGTTATGAATCATGCTGTATACTCAAAATTGATAAAGGACTTTTCTACAGGTGAACAAATAGCTTTAACAACATTATTTTCAGATAGCCTAAGTCTCACAAACATTACCACTGTGCTTTCCAGAATATTAAAAGCAGTGATGCAGAAGTCATTACTTCTGTAAGAACACACTTCAGAAAAATCAAAACTAATTAACGCAAAATAAAATGAGTCATAACATGACATTCAGTAGGAGAAAATGTAATGCTCTTTTTTTTTTCCAAAACGTTTTTTGTTTGAATATACTGAATTTAAAAGGGGCACATACTCTGATGAGGTGTCAGAAGTATAGCATGCACGTGTAGTTATGTGAGGTAGAACAAAGATGGATAATAAACACAGTTGTTAAAAAAGAAAAAAAAAAGTTTTCTGGAGGCCAAGTATTAATAATTTGGGCTACACTTACTAAATCACATTCTCCAAGCCTTGGCATGTAGGAAAGAAACACTCACATTCTATAGGAAAGTTTGGGTTAGTTAGAAAGAAAACAAAATCAAATATATATATATATATATATATATATACACTAAATAAAAAAAAAAAAAGTCATCAAAATGAAATCCCAAACAATCTTCCCCATGGCTTTTGAGCCCATGCCATTCTGTCCCACTTCATTCTTTTCTCCCAGTTTTCAGTTCAATAGTCAAACCAACAGAATTCCTTATTTGCCCAGTTAATTCCAGTACAAGTACTGCAGTGCATAATGGAGATGCACAGAGTCTTTAAAGAGGAGGGAATTAATCTGAAAGAAATCCTACATCTTTGTACAGACAAGCATTAATACATCCTCTAGCAGTCAAACACTACAATCAAACGAATACTGTAACATTAGTACAGATATTTTTTTTTAGTGTGGAAATGTCAAAACTTTTAAATGTAAATGACTAACATCCAACATGACTTAAAATACCTTAATATTGATATATCACTTCTTAAAAAATTGGTTTCTGTGAACATAAATCTGTACTTTCCTTGCAATTGCAGGAAAGTTCATCTTCTCACAGTTATGGAAATACTCAACACATGGTTTCCAATGACGAGCACGTATAGTAGTAAATAGACCCTTAAAAATGTAGTTGACATCATAATGGAATAACAATGAAGTGATAATAAGGAAAAGAACTCATAGAGGCACCGGAATGTAACATGATGTAGACCTTTCCACTCCCTTCCTCCCCCCAACCCTTCAAGTTTTTTCAAAATTTCCATGATAATTTAGAGGGAAAACAGAAAATATCACAGAATCATATAGAATGGCTTGGGTTGGAAGGGACCTTAAAGATCATCTTGTTCCAACTCCCTGCCATGGGCAGGAACAGCACTCCCTAGATCAGGGTGCCCAAAGCCCCATCCAGCCTGGTCTTGAACACCTCCAGGGATGGAGCTTCTCTGGGCAACCTGTGCCAGGGCCTCACCATGTGAGTGATGAATTTCCTCCTAATAACTCAGAAACATCACTCAACCTAATATATCAATTCAGCTTCGGATTCAAAAAATCTCACTTGCTTTATTTTAATTTTAACAGAAGACACAAAGCTTTCTCAATGGCACATCACAGTCTTGCTTTACAGACACAGAGCATACTGTAGGTACCTATAAAAACTTTTCCATTGGACACACCACCAAGCCAAAGCTATCAGTACTGCGGTTCAGAAACTGAATTTACTCCCAACAAATGGATCTGAAAACCTACTAGCTCCAAACAGATGAAACACCACAGGGCTGTGTTATTTCACGACCAGCAAAGCCGAAAGTTAAGGGAAATTGTTAGCATATTTGTCATTTCCGCGCTATAAAGTTCCACATTTACACAGGGCTTTTCTATTGAAGTAGCTTTTGATGACAAACATTATTGTGGTTCCCTGGATCTGCTAAGAAAAAAAAAAAAAAAAAACAACAAAAGAAACACTGAACATGGACCTGAAAAAAAAAACAACAAAAAAACAAAACAAAACAAAACAAAACAACAACAAAAAAAAAAAAAAAAAAAAAAAAAAACAGAAAATACCAGAATGAACAGATTAAGAAAAAAAAAAAACTCTCAGCGGTGCAGCAGTTCTGTAAAACCATCATAAAAATACTACACATCCCTATGTGGCTTTGATGATACCATCAAAAAAGAAGAAGCAGAAGGTTCCTTAAAACGTGGCTGAATTCTTTTGAAGTTATATTACAGGTAGCAGACTCAGACAGTGATTTATGTACAGGCAGGAGAAGTCGAGGCACTCAGGGGGGACGCATAAATGCAAAGCCTAAAGTGACTGAGAAGCAATGCTATAGCACATCATAAAATAATTGCAAATTTGGGGATATATTCTACTCCTCCCGTCATAACTACTGTGTTTCTACTTGTTTCTTCCAAGTTAAGAAGGACAAAACTGCCTGTATAACCTCCAAAAGAGCAAAGTGAATAGTAAATGAGCTTATTTCCAGCCTGAAACAGTCTGGAGCTTCAATCAAGCCATTCTTTTATAGAAATGCTTCAAAAAACAGGAGCTCAACAATGGTACCAATCGAAAACCCGTCCTGCCAAGATGGTTATGCCCACGTCAATAGATCCTGGTGACTCAGCAGCCAGCCTCCTGTCACTCAGCCCTGGCTGCTCATCTCCGGACAGCTACGGACATCGCTCTGCCTCATAACTGTAATTTACTGCTCACTGTCGCCCAGACTAACCTTATGCAAGGTTACTCACGAGTTATTACTTTTCTCTTTTAAATATGAATTCAGATGGAGCTGTTAAATACGGGAGCTGACACTATCTTGAGAGTTTATAGATTTCCCTTTGCTATCATGTTTTTTTCATTCTCCAATCAAGCACAATAACTTTAGCTGTCCTTTAAGGACATTTCATTTTCATGTAGTGCAGCATTACAATTCTACTTTGAGCAATTCAAACTTTTTACTGATATATCTGTGAAGAGAAGCTGACAGTACACTTGTGTTTACTCTTGCTGTTTTCTTACATTTTGCATCTTCAAGATATGACATTTTCTTCTCTGCAGGAAACAGGAATTAGAGCCTGTAACACCTCAGCTACAGTGAACAGAAGTCAGAAATGGGGAGTAACTTTAGAGAACAAGATTAAAAATAGCAAACACAAAGCAACATTATTCCTATGGTAATATCAGTAAAATATCAACAAAAACAAGCCTAGCCTGTAGAGTTCTGGATCTCACACCTACACATTAAATAGTAATACAAGAACTTCAGAAAGGACCGTTCATTCCATTTGCATACAAAGAATTGTTTTCCACCCCAAAACCCTAATCCAATTAGAGCAAACCCCACGCTCTTCTGAAATGCTGGCTGTGGGTGAAAGCAGGAGCATGGGGGCCCAGGCCAGTGAAGGTACGGGAATGAAAGCTGGCCTAAGAACAAGCCCAAAGGTTTGAGAAGATAACCTGGTATTTGAACAGATGGGAAATGTCTTTTCAAATGTGGACTTGTACTCATCCAAGCCATGATTCAAGTGATTATAGAGGTCTTGAACAGTCGTGGCTTACTCACTTGTCAACTGCTTTCCAAAATTGTCTTGGATACTCCACAGCAACCCAAAATTCACAGTCTGCCTCTTTTTGGCACTGAAACCAGTGATGTCAGAGGTATTCAAAGCATCTTTTTTAAGCATACTTTTCTAAAGATACTATTTTCTTCCCTTCTCATCGTAACCAGACATCAACACAGCAGCACCCTCATGCTTGCTGGAAAGGGTACCCAGAGCTGATTTACATCAATTTACCAGTGTACTTCTAATACAGGAGTCTAAGAGCTAGAAATATATATATATATATATATATATATATAATTTTATTTTTTTTTTTTAAGATTTTTGCTCCCTGTCAGTCTGCAATACAAAGGACGAAGGATCCACAAGAGAAAATCAGGAGAAAAAAAAAATAGACCACAATCAGAGCTAACCATCTGCTAAACATTTTTTTTTTTTCATTTAGATAAATGGAAAGCAATTGTATTAAGAGCTTCTGCAGAGCTGTATTTAGTCCTCTGCAGGACAGAAGACTAGTAATGTAATTTAATAAATGATCATTTTTATTACAGATACCTAAGAACGCAGAGGAAAAAAACTCTGATGTTCTGAGAGATGGAAAATGTCATATCTAGTCTAGCAGACTGAGATTCCTTCTGCCTCCACTTCCCAGAAATGAAAAATTTTAAAGTTCAGTTGAGTTCAGCATGGCAATAACAGATACCATGCTGGGAAAATGTTTTGACATAGCTAGTGATAAGACAAATGGAACATATGTATTAATAGATATCTACTACAAGATACACAAACGATAATGAAACAGTTTATATCTCATCTCCATACAAGTTCTTGTTGAGTGCTTATGCACTGTGAGACTCCAGTCAATGCAATGTATTATACAAATACATAATTGTTCATAGAACTGGTAAAGATCCTAGGGACTAATTTTGCTGTAACAATAATTCAAAAGCCTCCTAGTACAGTAATTGCTTAAGTAACCTCTGAATTGGGACCAGAACATCTGAGTATTTGTGAATAGGAAAAAGCTTGAAAAAAATCTAAGTCAATACGTAGGAAATGGAATAAACCAACATTTATCTCAGGAGAAGGAAGGAGGAACCAAAACACCTCTCCAGACATGTCTTTTCAAGGTCTTCTATCACTGTGACAGTCCTTTATAACAGACAATAATATAAATGCAAAACCAGCATTACTTTTACTCTTCTAAGTTGAAGAGTATCCTATCCTCCTCTTTCACAATTTTTTTCATATTTTTGATTTGGTTGCCAACATTCTGAAAGTGGGTATTTCCATATTTTTTAAAAACTCTTATCCCTATGCCACATATCTTGAATTTTTGTTTCACCAGTCTTGTGTCTCCCTCACCAAATGATAAGATGACCTATGGCACTTGACTATCTAAGTTTTCTGAATTGCAAAACCAGCTTTAACTTACTTCAGTAGAACTTTTGATAATAGAGAGATTTCACCCCTTTTACAAAACTAACAAAGAACATTGTTACCTACATACTAGACTGTGATGGATCCATAAAGACTGGGTAGATGAATAGAAGAAACAACATTGTTGTCAGTGCTAAATTTTACTTTTCTGTGTAGCAGAGTATATTGATCTACTAGAGGCTAGTGAAGCAACTAATGACAAAAACAGATCACAGGTGCAGGGAGTGACAGGAGAGGTGACAGACATACTAAAAATGCCCTGCATGAGCACAGAGCATCCATGACTCTCTGAAGTACACTTCCTAAAAAAGAGATGCACACAGAGAGAGTCCTGCAGGTCGAGGAAGTTTTCATATACATCTTACACTACCTAAAAGGCAGAAGTTCCTATGCTGTTTAGTTGGATGCTCTCTCCTCGTCTCGCAAGCAAAATCAGGCAAAGCCCCCTTTTTCTCTTTGCATTGCCTTTAGCATTCAGCACAACCACCTCACATCATTGCACAGCCAACCTTGTATTTCAGAGCTGCCTATAACCCTCCCCGTTCATGCCTAGAATACCATCCACGGGTGCAATAACAACAGATCAAGAATGAAACTTCAAGAATGACAACTCTATTCTGAGTGTGTTCTTTTGCATTCCATATTCTACTTAGAATCTATGGAAATTTAATGTAAGATAGAACGTAAATCACAACCAATTTATACAGATCTTTGCAGTGTAAATGCCTAACATGGTAAATGGGATTATCTGCTTGGCAGCCAAACAGTTGAAACTCCACTCTGACCCCAAATCATAGACGTAGATAACTTGAAGTGAACAGTTTTAAACCAGAGAAGGATTGAACTAGAAATGGCTGTAAATGACATTGCCAATACCCAGCAATTCATTGTCTGTAACCGGAAAGTATGACCACAGAAAATTCAATTTGACTTTTTTTTTTGTACCTCGTAACAAGTACCAAAGGAGTATGCACATTTGATCAACCACCATAAGCCAGAAATGATCTGTCACTTTCCATATATATAAATAAATACATGACTGAATTTTGCACGATTGATACTACGTTGTATCAGTCTACCAAGTAACCATAAGAGTACCGATGTAAATAACAATGTTAAAGGTTCCTCCTTGAACATTGTTTTAATGATTCCAGCAAAATAAGATCAAAATATGCAATCCTATAGTCTGGTAGCAAGCAATGACAGACAAGAAACAGCAAACCATATTGTCAATCTAATAATGTTTTTTTTTCAGATACCTGTTTTCAAATATTTCAGATCATATAAAGTATGTTTGTAAAGAGAGTTTAAGACTCTTTGTTAGTCTTATACTTCAGTGCTCAAAGGGTTGCAAAGGGGGCAACCATAGGTACAATGACTGCTTGTTTCAACTGGCAACTACCACGTTTTTAGAAGGGAAGAAAATATCGTTTCTTGTATTTCTCTCAACATTAAATTGCCATTTAAAAAAGGTTGTCAGCGTTGCTTAGGACTTCACATGTCCTCCACAGGAAACAGGGGTTGTATTTATGAGTTTTAATATGTTAGGTGGAGAGAATTTTCTGGGATAAGTTAGGCAGAACAAAGGTTATGCACTGCAGGTTAACATCATGTTGAACAATTCAACATCTCTTGAATCCCTTCATAGGAATAAAGATGCCGTATTAAAGACACTGCAGACATCTCTTTATGTGAGCAGCAACACTGATTAATATTACTCACTACTTTCAGGGCAACTGAATATTTAATAGCTCCAACAGCAAGCACAGAATTTCAGTGGTTTAACCTACACAGCAGAGCATCTACAGGTATCATCCTAACAAGCACACGCAATGACCATTATTGCACAGTGGAAATCACTTTGATAATGAACTATATTCATTTTCATTAGGGAAAATTCTTCTTGGGTCATTTCCCACTGACATTTCTTGCTGTTAGGTTTCATTTTAATCTCAACATAATTATTTGTTGGCTATTTAGTACCTAAGAAGCAACTTCAATGCTACAGCTATGGGGAGCAAGGAGTTCCTTCACAGACCAAAACACATTCCTGTGAACTTCTAATTGTACCAAAGTTCTGTCAGAAGTTCGCAACACGTTAAAATATTAAATAATTCAAATAGTGTTACCTTTACTCCCCATATGAAAGAAGTATTTTTTTTTTTTTTTTTTAATAATTAAAGCCAGAATATTATATACGGAAAATTTAAACATCTACAGAAAAGAAGCCAATACTAAATTTGTGTAACTTACGTTATTCATATACTCGCTGAGTAGATCCTGCAGGGCCTGCCGCACAGCGTTGCATTCGGCTACGATCCTCTCTCGGCGGTCGTCTCGCGTGCACGAGGAGTCTGCCATCAGTGCCGCTCCACTGATAATGCTCTCCAGCCTCTCCTCAAGAGATGGTCTGAATCGGGCCTCACTGAAAGTCATGGGGTCTAAAATGATTTTATTCTGAAAAAAAAAAAACAGGAGTGAGATTAGGAGCATACACAGATCTTGCTGTTTCTTTTTTTTTTTTTTTTTAGCAGCTTCACGGGGTTTTAATCTTTCATATGGATGAATTATCTACCAAATTCCTGAAAAATCTATATCAAAGGAATATCTGGCAACTATGAAATGCCAATGTATGTACGAAAATAATTCACTGCGTATATGTGTGTTACAAAACACTGCTGGCATGAATAGCACAACTGGCTCAAATATGAATTTTGGAATCATAAGTAAAAAACAAAATAACACAAACTATAGAAGCATGTATGTAATATGTTTGTATCTCTAACTGTATACATTGTGCATATATATTTTACCTTGATGTACAGTAAAGTCATGAATAATGTTATTTTCTGAACCTTCTGATTTTTTTTTTTCACTGGTCAGGAAATTAATTTGAAAGGTGTAAATATTCAGCCTTTTTTTTTTTTTTTTTAGAAGTGCAATTTTTTTATGACTGAAAAGAAAGGTGAATAATCTCCATGTTTATGAATTCCTTCATTTTGATTAGTTGTATTAGTAGACTATACTGCTAAAATGCTACTACATTAGTACAATAATAAATTTAAAAAATTGAGGGAATTTTCCCTCAGAAAAGAGGGAAATAACACTACAAGAACACTACATTAGGAAATCACACACAATCTGTGAAACATCTTTTTAATTCCTTTTTCTAAAAGCTTCTCTAAGCCATTATTATTATCAT
The DNA here is from genome assembly GCF_047663525.1 of Anas platyrhynchos. Classification (NCBI taxonomy): domain Eukaryota; kingdom Metazoa; phylum Chordata; class Aves; order Anseriformes; family Anatidae; genus Anas; species Anas platyrhynchos. Next base: position 75,972,212 of record NC_092590.1, read on the forward strand.
CATCATCATATTGGGAAAAAGTGCTGGATCATTTAGTTGAATAACTCTGAGACTACACTACAGGAAGACAGTCTAGACACATCTTTAATTTGTCAAATAGTACACCGGTTAGCAAAATATCTTTGCTGCACTAGAAAATGTTTGTTTTTCCAAGACTGTCTTCTATTTACAGCGTTTGAATTCTTAAATTACAATCACTGCTAAACACTTTATAATATCAAATGTGCTACCAAATATCAAGTAGGGCTAATATACACAAATTCTTCCCCAGCAGTGCACAATCTCTTGTCATATTATGAGCCTTGAGTCATCAGTAGATTATCTTCTGCCTTGCTTTTCTCTCCTTGTAGTTCAAGGTAACAAACACAAAGAAAGAATCTTGTGCTCCCACTCCTGGGCACCTTAGCAACACAATGGCATTCAGTAACCTTTTGCTGCAGTCATGCAAATAGGTTTCATAACTACGTATTGTCTAAAAATGTTCTCTACACTGTGCAATTCCTATCTGAGTTTTAAAAGAAATAAAACATGATATGAATAAAAGAGATCTGAAAAAAAGTATATGTTTTTTAATTATCACAAGTACTTTAAAGCAGATAAGTTTTTTATTAATGAACCATTTGTTTTTTTCACAGCATTTTGATGACGTTTTGATTAGTCTATTTGCTGAAATAGCCAACAGCAATCAACAGACACAAGCTAAACACTGCAGTTAATTTGAAAACACACCATACAGTGTATTAAAACGTAAATTGAGATTTAGCAACAAGATATATACCCAATATCTTCCTTTAACACTGAAAATTTTATCAGTTATGTATTATGAATTAGCAGATATTCAAATAAAGTTATTCTAGGCTAAATTCTGATTCCAAATCAATATGTTTTCTTTAATTTAGCGAGGTATGGCTTTCCTGAAAGATTTGCTTAGTTCTCAATAAAACTTCCAATTAATTATTCCACACACACAAAAAACAGAACTCCCATTACGCTGCACAGAACATGGATCAAGCCCTGAGAAATGTGTAAACTAAGTGAATGCAAAGCAGCTAGATAGTAACAAATGCAAGAACGTCAGGAAATTTATTAAAATTTATTATTTAATAAAAAGGAAAAAATGGAAGAATCCTAACCAGATATCATTTTGTTCCAGCTCCAAGAACTGCTGACTTCACAGAAACAAATGCAGCATAAACTAGATTGTAAAATAACATCTTGCACGTATCTTCTAGGGTCTGTGTTTCACAGCAGTAAGCAGAGCAGTTTTACAAGCATCTAAATTAGAAATGACTTCTCTGAGAGTTGGGCCTATGCATATTTATGTATCTGTGCTTTTCAGTCAAATGTTAATACTTAGAGTTCACTGTCACACTTATGTTCGTAAGCACTACAATTTTTAGAAATCGGCTATAGAAATTCATCTTTACAATAGCATATTTAATTAAGAGTGAAATTGCATCAAATGACCTATTTTAGCAATTTGTACCAATAACAAGAAAACTTGTAACAATAATTAGCTGCATTTTTTAGATTATTTTCTGTTCCCTTATTCAAATACAATATTTTTGTTAATGATGAAAAATTGTGGTTTTAATTACCCTAGAACTAGTCATGATCAAAGATAGCAAGTACTCTTTACTAGAGACTAGAGGATTTCTGATAAGCAACTTTTACGACTTGTAGTGAACCTCTTAATCCATGAAGTTGATCAAGGCAACCTCTATACAGCACTGTTGTAATTTTCATGTTTCAGCTACAACAACGCAGTCAGTTCTTCCATAAATGTTTCACTTCTCCTCCTCTTCCTTACATCCAAAATTGTAAAGCTCCCTACCTACACATTTACTTTCAAACACCTCTCAGAGAGTCACAAATCCCATTTTTCTCCTTAGAGGTTTTGGAAGACCCAGAACTCCACATTCTTCTGTAGGAGCCAAGGACCTACCAAGGACATGTTCCTAAACTATTTCCATCCTTTGATGTCCTACAGTGTGAATAAGCCACAGATCAAACATTTCCAATATCTCTGATCACTGAAACCCAACTCACTGTTTTCACAAGCAGTTATGTCATACTGCATGAATAAATTTAGGAAGTTCTGCACAAGTTACATTCAAATACTGTTTATGCTTTACATAATAAAGTGTGAATTGTTAAGAGTTATAATTCATCCAAGCCAGCTTTCCTTACTGTAAAAGTAAATAAATAAATAAATAATAAAAACAGATAAGGAAGATATTTGTGAACTCTTTTCTAAACCAAGAGGCCTTTACGACCATCAAAACGTAGCTTACAGAGGACAAAAGAACTGCATTTATAAATTTTTCATCTATATCCCACAAAATATTTGTTTATAATAAATTTCTTATTTACTATGCTACAGAAGTCTGTTAAATATTTGAGTGGGATATTACGTTAATGAAAAGTCAGAATCCTAGAGTAACTTAGATTGGAAGGCACTTCCATATGTCACCTGCTTTAAACAGCTCCTTAAAGTAGAGCCTACATTGACATAGGGCCAGATTGCTCTAAGTTTTATCCAGTCATGCTGTTAAATCTCTACCCTTAGAGATTTTCTAAATCTCTCTGCCTCTTTTCACTGTTTTATCACTTTTTTTTTTTTTTTATTTTTTTTTTCCTTCCCCCCCCTAATATTCAAACAGAATTTCCCTGGTGTCAGTTGTGTCTCACCCCATTACTATGAGTCTCCAAGTACAGTCTGGCTCCAGCTTCTCTACGTCATCCCACTAGGCAGCTGAAAAATGCCAACAAGATCCTGCCCAAAAAACTTATCTTCTGCAGTCTGAAAAATTTCCAGCTCTGCCAGCACCTCCCCATTTTTCATGTCCTAAAGCCCCCTTGTCATCTTGAGGTCTCTCTGCTGCATCTGCTCAAGTATGCCAAAATACATACAAAAAAAAACTGAGAGATGTTATGTCCCTGGAGAGAGACTTTTTTTTATCAGGGAGTGTAATGATAATAGTGTGTGAATCTAATATGAGAAGCTAAGAAAAAAAAAAAAAAAAAAAAAAAAACAACTGTAAATTTTGAAAAATATTCATGTAGTAGCATAAAACTGATAAACAGCAACTGCAATTATAGCTGGAGTTCTGCAGGTGGAGGAAATAACCTAGATAGAACAGAAATACATTTCAAGTGTGAAATCTCTGTATAATACTGTTTTGCAAAAATGAAAATCTAAGATAATTCCAGTAAACTGAAGTGATATATTAAATACCATGATAAACAGCAGAGCACAGCAGTAGAGAAATTTAATTAGGATTTAGGGCTTTGAGGGTCCTTTACTGACTCTTGTATTAATCTGTTGTGTAACTGGACAAATGATACCTTCTTTCCTCTATTTCTCTTTTCACATTTTATTGGTTCCTCTATTTAGAATGTAAAACCTTCAGGGCAGGGACCATTTCATAACATGATTCTTGGTGATTTACCACAATGAAAATACACTTTTCAAGGCCAATGCTACTGCAAAACAAACAATATGTCAGAACAAGGAACCAAAACTGCAGTGACAAATGTCATTAAAAACATATATTAAAAAAATGATATATATATCTTAGACATGAACAATGTCACTACCACAAGGCAGCATGAAAAACTGTCACTGTGTAAAAAGGAGCACATAATATAGTGAGGGACCCAGTTTTTCAGAACAACGTGGGAGCCAACACTGTATAAAGAAGTGTTTAATGTGTTTCTTTGGAGAAGTGCCTGCACAACCGTGAAAATAAATGCAGCGTGCTCACAGGTTTGTTTTATGTGTGTACGTCTATATCCCTCAAAAGTGCAAACAAGGCTATTTATATTTAATTCCTGCTTAGTGACAAAATAAATGTTTTCATCTGCCACTATGCTGTGTTTCAGATAGATGCCACACAGCTGAGATTTGGAAAATATAACACCAACAGAGGAACAGTGCAACAGCACAGGGCGAAGAAGGCCCCCCTTTTCCATCCCTCAAAATGCCCTCATCCTGCTCACTCTGCTCCCCAGCACTGAACCTTTTGATCAGCCAGTTTGATTTACTAGAAGAATAGAGAAATAAGTGAACATCTTCTCTTCTGGGAAAATAGCATGAATAAATTTGTAGCAGTTTGATGAATAAAATGCTCAGGGCAAGAAGGGAGCAGATGAGCTGAGCCAGGGGCACATGGAGCAGCTCCAGCCCCATCCCCACACAGCAAGGAGCCTTGCCCGACTCCTTGCTCTGAATGGAGATATTACTTCCGTGAAATATTGGTGGTGTTCCTTTATTATGTGTGAGTTATATAAGCATCTCAGAGGTGCTAAATCAACACACTCAAAATAGCAATGAGTATACCTTAATTGGATAGTTTCACTAAGTATGAATTTTGAGCTACTGACAAAACTTTAATATATTTTGGATATAATCATTTAGTCACACTTATTATTAACAACAAAATAAGAAACCCACAATACATTGAATAATGATGGAATAATTATATTGCTGGAGAAAATCTATGTTATGTATAGACATAAATACGTATGTGTTGATTGGATTCTTACACTGTGTTTCGTTTTTATTTCCACTGTCTCTAACAAATTTGTTTGCAAGAGAGTTCACTACAAAGTCTGCTTTGCAAATAACCTGATTATTGCCTATTACAAGCAGTTGTATTTGAAAAGAAAACACAATCAAAAGAAGTATTAGCATTAAACTTACAAGTGGCATTATTGACTGGGAAATCTTTCCACGAGGCTAATTTACTACCCAGAAGAACTGGAATAAAGTGTTTCAAAGCAACAGAAATGAGAAATCAAGAAGTCCACTAGGTGGTGCTCTTAAACAGAAAATAAACGCTCATCGGTATTCTCAATGCTGAAAGGGAAAAGAATGAACGTGCTCCTCACTGCTGGCAGGGAGCAGTGTTTCCCTTTACAGAGGTCACGTCCCTGCTAGACATTTGATACCAAAATCCTGTCACAGTGCAGCCAGTGGTGCGGTGGAGCTGACATTTCCACAATAACACACATTCTTACCCATATACACACAGGCACAGATGAAGCATTAACCAAAAAATGTCATAAAGCCAGCTACCAAGACTAAAAGCAGAAAGAACTTCCAGAGCAGGTGAATAAAATAATTTGAGTTTCTTGCTGATCAACTATCTCATCCTGCATAGAAAATTGTGAATTATGGCCCTTTCCCTCCTATACAAATCTTACTCTAACAGAAAAAGGAAAGGTTTTGAAGAAAGTAAAAGAAAGAAACTAACGGTGGAATAACTTGAAACCGCTGCCTTTTCCCTCTTTCCTAAAGCACCAGCCATGTGCCGCACACCTCTGGTCCTGAAGGTGAAAGCAAGGAACAGGAGATGGAAAGTAAGAGGCTAAGGAAGGAATGCGAGGGCAGATGCAAAGCTGTTGGCCAAAATAACCAAATGACATCAGAAAAGTGGAAGCTTGATCAGTACCAAGTCAACTCTGAGTCCACATACGCTGTTCTATTTAACTTGTAGCTCCTTCAGAGAAAATAATTAAATAAATAATATGCTGCAACGATATGGAGGAAAAAGCTCTTCAAGCCCCTTGGCACCAGCAGGACCCTGAAAATTTGCTCCGTGAAAGGTAAAGTCAGCATCCTCCAAGGTATTTTTTGGAAACATGAAATGTTTAAATATTCTCTAATATACAACTTTGTTCTGTTGTTTACTGTTTTCTTAACATGTGAAGGATGGCTACTCTGGGATTTTTCCCCATTCAAGGGATCCAAGGAGCACAGGAAGAGCCATAAAGTACCTCACCAAACAGGAGCTCCTGAAATACAGGGATGCAGCCGGATTGCTTTCGTATGTGAAATGATCAGCTCAGCACCACTTCAATTTGAAAGCCACTTCAGCTCCACAAGTGAAAAGAAAAACAAAGTATATTTCAGAGTCATACATGAGATTATCTGATTTGGCATCACGTTCTCTCCATTCCATTCATTCCATGAACCTGGCTGTCCCATTTAAATTCAGTAGATAACTACTGCTATGCAGAAATAGTTATTTCACTCTTCTCCCCTGGACACTTAGAGCTAAACAAGCCTGTTTTCAATTTCTTATGGGGGACACGCAGTACATTTTTGCAATTGTTTCTTATGACTTCAATTCTGAAACAAACACGTTTCAATTCTTTTTTGTTGAAGCTCACATTTAGTCCATTTTCTTCCAGCATCACAAATCACTTCTCTAAAGAACATATTTACAAATAAATTGAGACTGCATAAACATTTTAAAAGATTTATTCCCAGGTTGGCCATTTGCTATAGTCATTTGTCCAAAAAGCAACATTTTAAAGGTAGTTATTTCATGACTGCATGATACTGCATCCCTTCTGTCTGTTACGTTTACGTCACCTTTGGACTACTCTTAATTTTATTAATACTTAAAAAAAAATGTCCTTTGTTATTCCTTTGTTGTATTCAGGTATGCTATCTCTTCCGTTTCTACCCATTATTTCCATTACACAGATACTAGATATTTCGCTCCATTTACAGAGCACTGCATTCACTAACCCTGAAAAATATTTTCAAGGCATTATTCATATCTCAGAAAAGTACATTATGATATTCCACTTATTAATTATGAACTCCATTTACAGCCTGGAGGACAGGGACAGCGCATCAGCCACTTTGTTTCTCGTAACAAGCAGTCATCTCCCAAATGCTAGACTTGAATTCTTTAAAAAATTACTGAAGATTGACTTACTGTGCCTGGAAGCTTTCTGTTCAAATCCTTCTAACAAAATGTGATGCATTTTCAGTAACTTTAATACAGAAATACCTTACATAGGAAAAAAAAAAAAAAAAAAAAAAAAAAATTGACCACCTCTTTCACTTTTCTAGCAGATCAATCGCTTTATAAAAGGAATTTCCATATTCATTCAAGATAATGTGATTGTGAAATCAGATAGTAAAAGGGTGACAGGCACAGCAACTCAAGATGTAACACAGCTGAATGTTGTTGGTGAGCTGCTTTAAAAATAAGTGGATGTCTGCGCAGAGAAACAATAAATCACTGGAGCAATAAAATAACATCAAGTATAAGGTGTGTCTGCTCGAATTAGCATCTGTTAAAAAAATGGGACTATATATATTTTTTTAACAAATGCAATCTCATTTCATTCCATTGATAGATACAGAACTTGCCAATTTATTATGTGTACACACACACACAAAACTCAAAGAGAAAGGCAGCTAACCAGCCTCATCAGTTTTCATATTTTCTTTCTGGATTAATACAAAAGGTGACAGGTATTGGCTTCTCTCATCAATGGAAAACAATTTTTTTTCTCTCTTTTTTTTTCCCCCCCTTTCTAAGTCAGAGACTTTATTTATTTATTTTATCATTGACTCATAATCCATCATGGACAACCCAAACCCTGCTCCAAACACAGAAATATTAATTTTTATGGATCAATATTTACTCTTACCCTCACAGCAAAAAGATGATTACCCTACTTGTTCCTATCAAAATGCAAGCAAGACATTTACAATTATTTAAAGTATTAAGTATTTTAGGGTGCCATATTCAAAACTCCTATAACTGGAATTTCAGCAATGCTTACACTTTCAGAGTGTTGTTTGCACATCCCACAACTGCATTTCCAGGAACTTGGAATCACAGAATCACAGAGTCATTAAGGTTGGAAAAGACCTCAAGACCCTACTACTAATGTCACCCACTACACCACATCCCAATCTCATTCCATGATCTGCCTGGAGGCACTCTCTGGAGATGCTCAGTGCCCAGTAAATACCAATTCTGCATGTCACTGACAGCACGTGGCAACAGCAGCCCCTTGGCAATGGAGAGGCTGAGACCTACTCAGCCTTTCCAGACTAAAACTACCATTTACTCAGTGTAAGCAGAGTATTTTCAGAATTCACATTAAGTTCTTAGCAAAGTAACTTGCAGAAATTTGGGTAAGTTTCATGAGCGGAGCAAAAGTTGTGCTCTTAGTTGCAGCAAGAACCCAGAATATTAAACGAACATAAAGTATATACCAAACTTTAATAATTAATTCTGTCAATAGTAAATCCAAGAATATCTGGATTTAAATGATCTGAAAATAATGCAGAAACATGTTAGCTAAAAGACAAAAAACAGGCACTGAACATGTACTTTTCTAACTTTCATCTATCAACCTCAAACAGTACTTTAAAGCAGCAAATGCTGAGAAGACACAGATTTGTGAACTCTTCACTTCTACATAAACAATCTCTGAGAGGCAATAAATGATAACTTTTCCCAAAGACTGTGCAGCTGATAACTCACAGGTCACTCAGGCATACAACATTATGCAGTATGACAATTAACCTAATTAAACACAATATTTACATTACATGAGATGATATTTTGATAGAGAAAATATTAAGGTAATTTACACTGCAGTTATTTGAAGTGTTAAACCACAGAGTACTGATTCTGAAATTTAAAATACGGAAGTCCAAGAACCGGTAAATGTTATGGAAAAGTCTACAAACTTTTTTTTTTTTTTATTGGTATGGAAGAATTATCTTGTCATACAATACCAGGCTTACTATGCACTTTATAACAAAATCAAATTGATCTCAATCAACATGTCTGATACTGTAAATAGACGTACTATAAAATCACTCTTGCTGCAAAAAATAACCTTCATTTCCCTTGCTGACATAATACTTTTTTTCCTGCCATATTTGTACCCATGACATAGTTATGTGAGACTGGTAATTTCAGTTACTTTCTAGCTTGTTAAATATAAGGGTAAATTCAGAATCATCCCATGACCAAGGCTTTCCCTGAAGTTAGGAGAATGTTGTCTCTGCTACAAAATTGGGTCCAAACAAATCTCATTCAACAGCTAACCAGGGAGGCAAAATAGGTAGGAAATGTAGAGAGCAGATGAGGCAATACTTTAAGTCTTGGTATCCTCACTAAGAGAAGAAAATTTTTTGTTTCTTAAAATTAGAAAAATTATTTATAAAAAAAAAAAAAGCCTAGTTTTTTACATGTAACTATGTAGAAAACATAATACCATGACTATACATCTCACATACACATTTATGATGACATTGTGTAAATTGGAAAAGACTTTACCTGCAGATATAAACGATGAACAAATAGTCTCACAAAGAGGCAGGGCACAATATCAGATGTCTCGCACGGTCTCCACAGCCCCATGAATCACTAAATTTACTTTCACTAAGCACAATGACTCCCTTTGCATTGACCAGCTGCCTTTTCCAGATTGCAGTAGCATCATCAGTTTAGAACTGCTAAGAGTCATGTGTTTTCTGTCAGTTTGTCAAACCTCTGCTGTCCACAGCACGCGAAGTCCCACACAAAGCCAGAGGGCAATCAGGGATATTATTCTCAGGACCTTACCAGTATGGGACCTGTCAGCTGAGAAGGCTCTGAAAACCAGGCAGAATTCTTTAAATCTTGACCCACAACAATATTACAGGAGAAACTAGAAATATAGATACTAAAAAAGATCGTATCATCAACACAGGCAGTACTGCTTCTTTAATCTAAAAGCGTGATGAAACTTGAGTCCATCTCAGCGTCCTGCAGCAGTTCTGAACGGTTTTTATCAGTTTCACCTTCTGCAAATCCTTTTCATTCACTACATTTGCAACTTCTTTGGCCAGTGAAGGAGAAAATTGATTATCCACCCTTATGCAACCCTGTCTCATTCCCAGAGCATGGCTTCTCCTGTGCACCACATGAGGCACCACGACATGAACAGAGGATGTTTTCTAATGGCATGAACCCTTCTGCTTCTCAGCTACCAGCCTGTATCTCTCCTCCTGTGCCTATCCATGCATTTTCAGCTGTCATGTGTCCTGATCTGTCCCAATTTCCCTTTTGCTATTATTTGTATACTCATTCTCTGCCTTTTTTTACAGTATCTTTCTCAGTCCTTGAGCTTCCATTGCTCCTGTAATGTTTACTCTTTCAATTACCATCTCCACAGCAGGCCCAATGACAGCAAACCAGAGATGCAGAAGAGAAGCCTAGTTCACTAGGACATGAGATGAACATCCTCCCCAAATTCCTTCACTTTCAGTCCTAAATACAGCAGGATTTAATAGCTCCTGAAGGTCTTAAAGATGCTTGCATAGCAAATTCTTGCATTAGTCTAAGAAAAAAATATACCATTACCTAATAATAATTTTAGCAAACCCTTATCTAAAATCAGAATTAATGGGAAAAAATATTTTCATATACCGTCTTCAAATAAAGTTTTTCTACTTTCTAAAAAACTGCACTCAAGTCTGAAATGGGTTGAAAAAAAAGGGTTGAGAAAAAACGGTTGTTAATGAAATTAGGTGTTAAGAAAGTTACTAAAGCAAAACTGGAGCTACTACTGTAACAGAGCCTTGTAACAGAATCTTGTCTGCAGCTACAGTTACTGATAATAACTGTGCTTGAAAAGATGTTTGACTCATATCTTTGATGAACATAATTCATGACTCAACAAACACATTTTAATGTTTCTAGTACACTATTTTCCACCTGCATCTTTGTTTTCCTGTTCTACCTTCCTCCCTGACATATGGGAAAAATCTGTTTTTACCATTCAACAAAAGGCATGAAAAACGTCACAGAACTAAAACTGACAGATTAATCACACTTTGCATTATTTAGAACTATGTAGTAGAGTTTTCAAGGACACTAGGACATAAGACAACTTCTTTGTAACAGCTGCAGTGTATGAGCAAAAGCTCTTATAATTCAAGTCCATTAGCAGCAAACAACTATTCCTCATTAAAAGTAGCAGATCAATCTCTGCACTTTGCCTCTGCAGTCTCAGGAAATTGACATGAATGAAGAGAGAAATTTGAGTCCTGTTCAAAACCCACTCAGTTAAAAAGCACTCTCGATTTAATGGTGAAACACTTCATTTTCTGCACACTTTTGATACTTACATCAAATTCATTTAGTGCAGCAGCAAGCTCTCCTATGCCAGTGTGCCCCTTGTTCTCATCAGTGGGTGAGGTGGCCTGGGCAGCATTGGAGATACCAGCAATTGCTTCTTGGACTTGCTTGAAGACATAATCCCTGTTGGCCCTAGTGGCTGCAACATCAGGGTGACGAAGAAACGCTTGGGATGCAGTGTACAACATCGTGGCATTCTTCTTCAGAGCACCTCGAGCTGCAGCCATTTCATCCCTGCAGTGAGGATCTTTCAGTTCCTGCAGAAAAACATGTAAATATTTGGTTGTGAATGAAAGTTTTAGTGTTAGAATGTATTGTCTACACTGTCACTGTCTAGCGATATCACAGGAATGGAATTAATGACAGAATCTACCATAAATCCCACAAAATCTCTCTCCTGCTCAGTAAAGTCCACTCCTTCTGTGTAGCTACAGCTCATACATTCTGCTCAAAAAGAGCAGAACCATTCTTAAGGAGCCCATATGTATGCCTTATTCAAAGACCAGCAGACAATTAAGAAAATACATATATAGAGAGAGATATAGATATAGATATAAAATCTGTATTTTCTCTTCCTGATTGACTGGATTCAGTCTGCTGATTCCATAAAGACAACAAGAGTGTAGCAGTATCATTGCAGCATCATATTTTTGTTAAATATCATACTTATACTTACGTCCTTTAAAAAAAAAAAAAAAAAGATTTTATTAATGAGTATGGTTTTAGTGCACAAAGGCCTTGTAAATACGCCCCTCTTTATTTTCGTTATAGGCATAATTATATTTTTATTATGGTTATTTAATTCATGGAACATATGCTTCATGGGTTCTTAAGAATTATGAATATTTCATGAGTTGGATTCCTCCTAAAGATTTTTTTTCCCCCTTTTTGTCACGGAAAATGCATGAATATGTCTTGCTTTCCTGTCTACCACTGGCTTTTAGATGCTTTTTCCTAGGGCTTTCCTTGCATATATAAGGCACATTTTGCCTTTTCTTCATACTTTGCTCTATTTCTCATATGCTTTACTGTTTGTTTTATTGACATATACTCTCTTTTGTTTCCTCTGACAACAAACATCAGATATTGTGCATTACCTGACCAGAATAAGAAGACACATCCACGAGGAAATTTATAAATAAATATTATCTCCATGAAAGCCTTCCAAACATTAGGTAAGGTTGTCCTAACAACATTCATAAGCAGTAAGAAAACACTATTAATTCTGTTTTAAAATTGTGAACAAAGAATCTTGGAGAGCTGAATAGTTTACTTATGTTCACGCATAAAACCTAAGGCAAAAACTAAGAAAGAACCCAGATATTCTGGGTTTAAAGGTTTTAGCCATTGATGAATTTCAAACACATGATTGATAGACAGTTCTCAAAGAGAATTAAGTTACCAAAAGCTTTGTCAGTTACAAAACAGAAGAGATTAAAGGAAAGCATATGAAAATCTAAGTACTACCTTCTAATTCTGCCAAGATTTTCCACAAGTATATGGAGCTCTTTAGTAGCATTGTAAAAATGTGCTTTAAGAAGGAAAATTTTAAAAGTTTATACTAAGATTTTCTGTTCTCTTATACAATAAGAACTCGAGACATATACCTTCATTAGCTTTCCTATTCTGTTTTCACTTTTTCCTGTAATTATAACTACACTTCTGTAAAAGAAGTGTCTGAATATACAAAATAGCATTGGTTACATGTTACTAGGTTTTACATTTTTAATTTGTTAGAAATATACATGTGATACAGAAGTAAATTGGCATCACTGTAATGCAGAAAATAAATAAAAGGATGGATGTGAAAAGCCAGCTTTCTAAACCAGGTGTGCTGTGCCATAGAAGGAAAACATCCCTGAATGATTAGGAGCATTCAAACACAACTCAAGTTGAAGAACCCTTACACAACTCCATAATGACACTGTCTAGACTCTTTGAAAGAATGGCATTTAGGAGAAATTTCTGTTTAGCACAAAGCTGTATTATTACAGGCACTGAATAAATGTTATGACTTTCTGTTCTTTTTTCCATCTGCTTTAGTAATAAATAAATTGTCTTTTTAAGTATCTAAAAACTAGCAATATTGGTTTCAAAAAGTAGATTTCTCTTCTTTCTCTTCTTCCAGAAGTTGAATTAAACTAGACTACTAAAGAGCTCATGCTTTTTCAGCTGCCAGAGCGCCCTCAAATCAGCACAGGTTAGAATTAAACAGGAATAATCAAGTAAAAACTATTCTTAACCTCCTGAATCACTTGCCTTTTCACCCTGTATTCCATTATTAATTGAATCCACTTGAACAATATTCTTAAAGAAAGTAAAGGCATGTTCAAAAACTTCATCACATTCAGAAAAATCAGTATGATTAAATGATGGGCCATGACACATTAATTCGTTATCGTACATTTTAAACCAGAATTGAACATAAAACATAAGATCTTTAGAACCAAGTCTAACTTTCTCAACCACTGCTTTAGAATTCACTCACCTGTTGTCGTCTGGCAGCTACATAGTTCAGTTTTACCATCTCTTTCCCAAATTCTTTAAAGCGATTTGCTAAATCTTGCTCATTTGTTGCATTTTTCACTGCTTCAAGTGCTTCCTCTACCTAGAACATGACACATCAGCTCTGTTATCATTTTAATCCAGTCGCACTATTTGACAAAATCTGTAATTATTCTATTCATTACTCCTTATTATATGAATCCAATTTAGCTTTTAGGTCCATCACTGTACAGTGGCTTTATGATAGTCTCACTAACTTTAATTAGGTTTCTTAATAGAGGAGCAGTCTGATTGCCATTCTGCATGTACTGTACTTTGGAATCATGTAAAGCCAGTGTAAAAGGAATAACTATATTCATTTCCCCCCTCATACTTATCAGATAAAATGTTTAATATCTGTGGGTTTTGGAACAAAAGAGATGGATATGTTCTTAATGTGTGATATAGGCTTCATGTGAAAATACAGTGAAGTTGTTAGTTCTGGACAAGAATTTTAAAGACAGAAACTAAAACTTACTGTTAATATTTAAATTTACCCTAATATATTAAAAAATGCATTATTGTTAAACTAATGGAACAATAGATTTAACCCAAAACATAGTTATTATTTCCTTTTTCTGAGCTTTACCAGGAGATTCTTTTCAGTTACTTCAAAACTCAAAAGAATCTATCAAGGAAAACAGAGCTGCAGTTCTTCAGTCATCCTGTAGCTAGCAGACAAACGTATAAAGCCCTAGTTACACTAACAAGTTAATCTATTAAATCTATCATAAAACTTTGCCTTATGTACAGCAAGAAAAAAAAATATATGAAGGGATAAAATGTTCTTTAACACAGAAAGCAAAGTAACTTTTCCCATGACTTGGCAGGAATTCAGATTTGTATTTCTCTCCCTCATGAGATAAAAATTCAATTCCAAGCAAAAAGATTGAAAATTGAATACCTTCTATTCATCCTTCTTTCTAAAAGCAATTGATTCAATTCATGAGGATGTGTATAAGCTTTTAAACAGATACATTTTCTCCTCTAAGAGGAACAGCTAATTCCGATAGAGACATACTCCTATACAAGAATATGCTCGCAGCTTATTCTTCAAATGCCACTGGAAATCCATAAATTCTGTAGAAGATGGCGTCTAATGATTTTAGAAAAGAAACAAATATGTGTAGAACTTGTCTTTTAGTTATTTGTGTGGCTCTGTGTTTTTCTACCTGTGAGAGAGGATATTTGTATTGTGATCTCTTAACTACCTTCTGTAGATTCAAGAGTATCCACAAATTACAGGGCAGTAGAATAGAAAACTCATAGATTTCTATAGAAAACAGTATAATTCCAGTACTTAAATCTGTAGCATTGTTGGAAGTATTTTTCTAAGCCAGAGAGCTGCAAGCTACACTTTATTCCAAATCCAATTACCTCCTTTTTTCTTAGAAAACACAGCAGTTTTTAAAGCTGAACTATCTGACTCCTTAACCTACTGAATAAAAATTTTAAAAGCATCACTGCACGAACTAATTTGCTCCTGCAGGTTTCCCTGCAAAATATGAACATTGCTCTTTCAGATCATGAAGCATTTATATTAAACCACCTGAATCTCTAACATTTGTAATGACAAACATGGGCATGACAAACTGATGTACATTTTTGTAAGCCCTGCCAGCCCTCTATTAAATAAAATTGCTAGAGGATTTGTTACAGATTCCACTCTGATAATCACATTTTGAAAGATGTTGATCATACTCTACTGTGCATTATCTACTGTACAGACCATGAAATTTCAAAATGAATAACCTGGTTACTTAGGCTATTTGAAAGGACATGGGCATGAAACCCTTATTTATTTATTTTTATAAAATTACTTTTTAAAATTCATTTCTGAGTAACTTCACTATCCTTAAAAAACACAACCACACTCAACTATGCAGATGGCTTCCCCTGATTAACTAGCATATACTTAATTACTATAGATTCATAATGCTCAATGTCCATCATCACATATTAGTGAAATTATCACATCACATATTATATTGTTACTGAAAGAAATGACTGAGTGTCCTTACAGATCACAACTGCATATATCCCCTCTGAAACATTAATTAAAATACACTATTTCTGATGAAGTCTGAAGTATAACACACTTCTTTGACATGCTTTCAATGAAAACTGATTGCAGTACATTGCAGGATCCCTGCAATCAGCCTTCATAACTTTGACATGGTAAATGATTTGAGTTTATTAATTTTATGGTTAACTTACACCAATCTTTGAATGTTACCACTGAGTCAATACAAGAGCTGTCCCATCTTAACAGATTTTCAATATATACATACATGTACATATATATATATATATAAACACTTTTTTTCCTAGTAATTTATTTTTAACTTAAAACTAGTTTGCATTATGAAATGGTAAGATAAAATAGTTACAATGTCCAATCCTCAGAAATAAATTATACTTTTTGACCTGAAAAAGATAATCAAATTTAAGGTCTTGAAATTGAATTTTGCTACGAACAGCCACAGACATCTGGTTTCATTGAGAACTGGAGGCTAGGATATTCACAGTGATAACTGACAAATGCAGAGATTACAAACCACAGTGCCATATACTGCCCTTGCAAATCCAGGGTGCAAACTGTGTAAGTAAATACACCCATTTCCAAAAGACTCTTAGGCATTTGTTTTCTCAATAACATAGCACACTGCCGTAACTGAAGGAGGAAATCTCAGATGTGAGAACAATATTTCTCACCACCTATGAAAAAGCTTGAATTTTAATCATAGTGCTTAGAGAAATCTGTTGTTCCTAATATTAAGTGTTAGCCTCACTAGCAAAGGATTATTTGAATTATAGTTGTTTGCAGTATTATAGTGGGGAAAAATTAAAAGCATATTCAAGAGAGATGATGTTTACACTGAACATAATCACAGAGCCATGCGTGACAGCTACGAGAACATCATTCTGTTACTAGAGCAGAACTCACTAGTATACATGCAGAAAAATCTGCTTTTTTATTATAAAAAATGTTTTCATACTATTTAGCTTATCTGCACAATTTTCCAGTTGAAAGGTTCCCATCGTTTTGCAAGAACATAATTTTATTGTACAGTCACATTGTTACAAAGACAAACTAAAGAAAAAAAGCTGTCCACTTTGTATGGACAGTTATTAAAAAGAAGGCAATTCCTCTGCCAAACACACCACATGTACTCTGAAGGCTTTAAATATTTTGTATATGAACTTCTGCAGATTTTTTGTTTGTTTCAGAGTTTTGGGGTTATTTATGCAATAAAAATAAAATAGTCTAAAAATGAGAAAAAACAAAACAAAACACTGTATTTCAATCAGTTTTAACATGCCCACATAAAAATATGAATAGTTGCAATTAAATGTGAATACTAATCCATACCAATATATCTTGTAATCTGTAATTCCTCTTTATTCTGTTTCATTGTTGACCGATTAAGCACTTGTACTATTTTCTCAGAAAGAAAAAAAAAAAAAAAAATCATCTGCTGACACCTCCAGAAGTTGTGCAGACTTCAAGTACCACAACTGTAGTACCTAAACTCTGCCACAAGATAGCAATACTTTACAAGTACTGAGTTAGTAAACGATCCAGGTAAGATGCAAAGTGAGTCAAGCAGATGCATCTGTTCAGTTCTGCGGGGTGCTTATCAGCAGTACTACTCCAGTCATGGAAGACATCTGACAATTTTTGCTTTAAGTCTCCAAAATTTCATTTCCTTAAAATTAGAAAATGAATTAGACCAACACAGAAATGCATGCTTCATCCTAATTCCCGCTCAGCACTTTAAGAAAAAAACCACAATGAAATAGAGTAGGAAATGCGAACACTGATATTCACTACTGATTTGTCCCTATTTGTGTATATACAAAATGCATAAACAATACAGAATGTTAAAAATGCATACAATTTTCAGATGTGACAGAAGCCTCATGACGTCAGCCATATCAGCCAGGATGAGCAAGCGAGTAACGGCAGAAAGCAAGGCACGAGCAGCCCGCACCATGGTGCCTCGTTTCACTGAGGAGCACGGGTCGTCAGCAAACTCTGAAGAGGCGATTCTCATTGTTTCTCCTAGAATTGAAAACAATATAATTAAAGAATAGTTTTACATGTGTTTGTTTTTTTTGTTGTTTGTTTGTTTTTTTCCCCAGAAAGTATAAACCATCCACTAATTAAGTGCTGTTAGGAAAATATTAATGGCTTAGTACCCAATATTGAATTGCACAAGGGAAATATATTGTAAAAATGCGTACAGCAACTGCCTTGGTATTTTCCTGTCTTTTTTCTTTATTCCCAACCTGTTGTTGTTGTTCTAGAGCAGTCACATGTAACAGTTAAGAAGGAAAACAAAATACCTAGACAGACTGCTGAGCAAACCGCCACAACAGAAGACAGACACCACTGTGTAACACAATTACAGAGCTCACCTCTGCCGGCAGAGAGGACAGAGTAAACCAACACTATCACCCCTACTGCATCTCTCTACAACTCCTTCTTCCAGCTACATCCTCCTTCAATCCTACAAGAACTCCTTGCCTTCTTGCTCACATACATATTTACTCTGTGTTTTTCCACCTAGAAAAGCTATCACTTCTACTAGAGAATTTAAAAATAAACAAACAAACAAAAAACCTGAGTAACAGAGTAACCACTGCTGCCATAATTTCATTGTCCAGTCTTCTCTTATCACTCCTTGTATTTTCCATCCCAAATTGCCCTAATACTCACATTTCCCCCCTTCTCCCCTCCCCTTTCCTCCCCATAGCTCCCATAGCTGCCTTTCTATGGACAAAGCAAAACACTCTCTGGGATAATAAATACCACATGCGCTGCCTGGATACATTATTCCTGTTTAATTTTAGCAATGAATCATACCATATCCTGAGTTGGAAGGGACCCACAAGGGTCCTGGAGTCCAACTCCTGGCTCCACACAGGACCACCCAAAAATCAGACCATGTGTCTGAGAGCGCTGTCCAAATGCTTCTTGATCTTGACCGCTTTCCTAGGGATCCTGTCCCAGTGCCCGACCACCTTCTGGGTGCAGAACCTTTCCCTAGCACCCAGCCTGACCCTCCCCTGTCCCAGCTCCATGCCGTCCCCTCAGGTCCTGTTGCTGTCCCCAGAGAGCAGAGCTCAGCACCTGCCCCTCCGCTCCCCTTGTGAGGGAGCTGCAGGCCACCATGAGGCCTCCCCTCGGCCTGCTCTGCTCTGGGCTGAACAAACCAAGGCACCTCAGCTGCTCCCCTTATGTCTTGCCCTCTAGACCTTTCACCATCTTTGTAGCCCTCCTTTGGACACTATCTAATGTTTTTTTGTCCTTATATTGCGGCACCCAAAACTGCACATGGTTCCCAAAGTGAGGCCGCCCCAGCACAGAGCAGAGCAATACAATCCATTCCCTCAGCCAGCTTGCCATGCCATGCCTGAGGCACCCCAAGACACAGTTGACCCTCCTGGCTGCCAGGGCATGCTGCTGGCTCATGTTCAGCTTGCTGTCAACCAAGATCTCAGAATCCTTTCTTCGCCAAGAAACACAATCGTGTTATTCAATACAATACTTGGTAAGCAGTTTGACATTTTTAAGGACTAACGTCACTTCTCCATTTGAGTAGACAGAAGTATTAAAAAAGAATAAACATTTCTTAGTGCTTGTGCAATGAAAAAGCTGAGGCTCCTTCCATAAAGCTGAGATCTAGTAATTGTATGCTAATGTAGCAAATACTGCTTTTAAAGGAGTAACAGTAGGACTAGGTTGGAATACAGTAGCAAAAGAAGGGCAGGGAGTAGCTGAAGGATAATATCAGAAAGAAGGGTGAGCAACAGAAATAAAAGAAGTTTGCAAGATAACATCAGCAAAGGCTTTGAAATCAAATTAGGAACTTCTTTTCCCCTTATTTACAGCAAGGAATAAGTGGCATACCTAAGCATAAAAGAGTTTAAAAATCATAACTCTCTTACAAAGATTTGGTAATCCAATTTAAGCAAACACAGATTGTGAAGCTCAACTAAAAGGGAAGTATTACATTAAATTACACAGAAATGTGATTAACATCACACAGAGACCAGATAAAACTGGATATGTTAAAAAAAGAAATAAAATAAATAAAAAATGTAAATGAAAAACAAACAGCACACCTCTGGAAGTCAAAGAAACTAATGGTTTAATGCAGTGGTAAGAGAGAAAGAATTGCACACATCATTTCCTTTCGTATATGACTCACAGAGGACAGTGAAGTGGCTTCTACTATAGGACGTTTGTTTTTTCTCTAACTACCAGAAAAGCAATAGAACACATAGACCATGCAGAAATAATTCAGAACATATTTCAGACCATAATTTCCCAAAACTATGCCAGCCACCTAAGAAGCAAGTTTTTCGCTAATGATCTGGAACACAGCAAGATGCATTTAAATTTTACAAGTTACTGGCAGAATTGTACAGTTCCAGATACGGGAACCTCAAGCTGACACTAAAACTAAAATCTAAATATTTATGCTAATAACAAATCTGCAAGCAATATTGTAACATCAGAACTGAAATCCAACTGATTCCTAATTGTCATGTGAGCATCAAGGACGAACTGACTAGAATATAAACTTCACATTATATGCTGAGGCTCCCAGAAAAATCCAATGATTCTAAAAGGTTATTAGAATGTTTTTAAGTAAGCAAAATACTCTTAACATTTGTTATAAAATAATAAAACACTATTCTACGCAACAGGGAGAATATCATCACTTGCTGTCACCTTCATCCTTGTAGGAAATGGGTGATTACATCTTACTTCTCAACAGTGTCAGCTGAAAAATAAAGTGAAAATACATCATCTTCCTTAAGAAATGGGAGAAAAAGTATGTATTCAAAGTAGAAATTTGGGGATACTACTGTTAATCCACTCTGTGAGAAACACACTTGTGTGTTTTAAGGGACTTCAAGATGGAAAACAACCCAGTACAGAAACCGCAAAACTAACCTTTCAAAACATTTCAAAACTTAGCCAGCCCAGCAATGGAATACAAACCCATCTATGTATCTATTGGAATTATGGTGTGGCTATGCCAAGCAAAAACAGTTTTTAAGACAATCTATTTAGCTTTCTTTATACTGATAGCCATTGAATAACAAAAGCTCCAAATTCAAGTTGCTTTTTAAAATCTAGCATTAAAAACATAAACTTTCAGCAATTTCTATATTTGAGTTTATGACTTTCTTTTCAAACCAGTTTTATTTGTTCATATAATACAAGAAGCTGAATTAAAAGGTTCATATTCGTTTTCACCTATCTTTCTACTATAATGCCATCAAACCCACTCCACTGTGGGACAGTGACACTTTCAATCAGGCAGGAGCAGCATATGCTGCCTGACCAACTAGCAAGGGGAAAAAGCAGTTTGGACCTGCCATGCTCTTAATGAGAACACAAGTCTGAGTTTGTATTTTTTCTTCTCCCTCCAGTTGCTGATTTTTTTTAAATTGTTTTAGTATGATGTTTATATTCTTTTGTATTGGTTGAAACTAGAAAACAAATATATTAGGAGTTAACAAAAGATCAATAACTATACAAGCCTCATTTCCCTAGGAAATCAGGCTGAAAGAGGAACAAAAGCTATTTAGAATGAGATAGTAACACAAACTTTGCTATTAATGTTGAAAAAAATCCTGTTTCTCTTCAATACAGAAACTCTCAAAGAATTTCTAACAAATCAATACCTGTTTACATTGCCTTTAGGACCATTATAGCAACATTCAAAAAAATACCAGAAAGCATAGATTCCCATAAGACAATGCAAATAGTAAAGGAGATAGCCCAAATGGGTAATTCTCATCAGAACTCTTCGTTATTTTATTACCATTAAGACTAAACATTGTAATTTGTGTGCAGTGTACATGTATCTTGGATGATAAGTCAATAGCACACACTTTCGGAAGAATTCTAATTGCTCATGGCCATGGCTGCATATTTTTCTTAAATTTCCATAAGGTTGTCAAAATTCCAAAAATGTTTTTTAAAAGACAAGGAATAAGCAATCACTGCCAGATAAAGAGACAATAAAACAAATATCTAGACATGTTTTAGTGTTATATTGCACAGCACTCCAGAATCAAAGTTCTAGGTATCAACAGCTCTTGGCTCAGATTGTGCTGAAAAATAAGGATGAAAGTTTTGCTAATCATTTGAGTCAGTTACTCAAAATATTCCATTGAAAGTAAGAGGTTGAGTGCAATCACAGAATAATTGAGAATCTATCACGGGCAAGCGTTAGATTCAAATCTCCTAACATTTGATCCAGAATGTAGATAACTGGGATTAATTTAATCAGAGTAACAACTAGGAAGGCATCATCTTCCCTCCAGTCACTTATTAAAAGAAACTATCACAGCTTTTTGTAGAGAGCCTGAACCAATATGATCTCAAAGAGCATAGTGAGCTGATTTGAACCCAAGGGGATATGTGTAAGGGTATAAAAATACCAAGGCTATAAGTCTTGGTATTTAAGCCCAAAGTTGGTTTCAGATGAGACAGAAGTGATGCTGAGCAACCAGTGAAAAACCTTTTGTATATGAAAATATTTTGGCTTTAAGTATATCGAAAAAGCTCTGAATTTTGGAACCAGATGCCCGAGAGTTCTTTAAACTCCATTTAGATATTAAAAAGACTTAATAGATCTTTGCCAAATTTTCAGTCAGTAGCACTGTTAATATTCATCATTCAGATTAATATTTACATTGAACCATAAAAGAAGTGAATGACAGTTGGTAATTGGCCAGTGGCACCAGGAAAACAAGCAGAAAAATTACCTTCTTAGGTTTGATTACTCCAGCAGATGTAACTAGCAAACATATTTGAATCAACAGTAGTGGACAAAAAACATATGG
Source organism: Anas platyrhynchos (assembly GCF_047663525.1). Classification (NCBI taxonomy): domain Eukaryota; kingdom Metazoa; phylum Chordata; class Aves; order Anseriformes; family Anatidae; genus Anas; species Anas platyrhynchos. The sequence continues at coordinate 75,994,582 of NC_092590.1, forward strand.
AGAGGCAAAACAGCAGCTTAAAAAGTTTGGATTAGATAATTAGCATTTAAAAGCTAGAGTTAAGTAAAAAGAATCTTCTCCTAAGTAATTAAGCAGAAAGTATTAAATATATTCAACCATTAAGCAAAACTGAAAGGAATTAATATAAAAGTTCATAGCAGGTCATTTGACCCTTATAAAGAACTAGCATTTCACAATTTTAAATCTAATAGTCTAGCAAGCTAGATGTTACTAGGGAGCAAGGGTTGTCTATCTCAGTGCCAGTTAACATATTCTTATCCTTGTACAACAGTGGTATTGAACCACTCTTAGGCCAAAAGAAATGTTAGAGCTACAGCTAGTAAAATTACATTTCAGAGAAACCTTTTTATCTGAAAAAAGCCAACCCTATTATTTTCAGTTATCTGTTTCTTTCCAAATTCATTTCAAGTTATTCTGTAGTCAGTATTAAATTACTTTCAGGGAAAATTAGGTCAGTGCAAGAAACACAGACATCTTGAGTCATCAGGTCTGCTTCCTTGCTACTGCAGACAGTCATGTCATAATATAATTAATAATAATCTTAATATGATAATAACTACACTCATAAACTTACCAAGCTTCTATCTTTGAAGCAGCTCAGACATTTAACCCCAATTAATCCTACTGGAAGTAGAAAATTCATTCCAAAATGAACTCCAGTATCTGACTTTTTTTTTCCCTCATTAGGGACACTTTAATTCCATACTGGCTGTATTTATAGCTAATTTATACCCATTTCTTCTTATGCCCCATTTGTCCTTCCGTTTAAATAAGTATTCTTCTTCCACTATGTTTCCTACTGTTCCTTTTTCACTTCTTGCATTTTTTGTGATGAGCTATGACAGATTAACAACATTTCAGTGTCCTCTCTTGCATGGATTTGCACAGATATTCCTCTAATCATTTCAGCAGCCCTATGAACTGGCTGTTTCTGGAATATATGTGTTAAGAACTGCAGTTCTCTGGGAGATACCTTATCATTCTCGGCTACTAGAAATACTTCACCTGATACTCTCAAAGTATATGTAGAGCTTTTTCATAGGCACATCACGTCTGCCATTTTCTGACTAACATCCATATACTAGATTCTTTGGCACCTTGCTTTAACAATGAAGTATAAATTTAATTTACATTTCTTAAATGAGAAGTCTGAGTTGGGTTAGTAGGTGATTTATAAAACCTAGGTCATTCAGCAGAGAAAGGCCCTATCAACCACATAAGAAATGCTCACCATTAATAAATAACAAACAAACAAAGAAAATAAAGTTAGAGAAAGACCAAACAAAAAGAGAGAAATCCAGCCTAATTCCTGAATACTAACGATCACTCCAAACCCTGCTGCTACTGTGAAATTAGGTCTCATAGATGGACAACATTTCACAGGCTAGGATCCATTTGGGTTGGGGCTGACAGAGTTTTTGGAGATTTTTTTTGTTTGTTTCTTTGTTTTGCTGTTGCTTTTGTTTATTTTGTTTTGAATCTGAGTAATGACTAGAAGGTTTTGTTTAAGTTATTATGATTTTTTAATGACAAAGCTATTATGTAGGTGCTGGGAACTCATCTGCTTGAGAAGGTTTGAGCCTGCAGTTACTGACTCCCAATATCACTATCTAATCACTTCGGTTACTCTGATGAGATTTAACCAGGGAATTTACTCCATCCCTGCTTAGATTTTAAATTAATCAGATTGAGTCATTTTCTCCCAACAAAATTACAGCATCTAGAAATTATGTCTTCTAGACCTCATTCTCACAAAAAACAAAATGACCAAAAAAAGAAGAATCCACCTTTTTTTCCCTAGATTTTCAAAATAAGATGTCATTTGATTTGCAATATTAAATTCAAGGAGCCATATAGGAGCAGATAAAGATGTCTTTAAGTGTATTTATCCAGAATCATGTACACATACAGGTCACACAGTAATTTCCATTGGGTAATTCAAGTAACACAAGCTTAACTTCTGCAAAAAGCTATCAAGGGATGATTGAAAAGGTCACCAAAACTCCGAAAGATACAGCACATATTGGCTCATTCACTCCAAAAACGGAATGAACGGAATGTCAAAAGTGCAAAAGGAAAGGTCAATCCACTGCACATCTCATGCTGAATTCCACTGAAATTTCTACTTCTCATCGCTGAAGTCTTAAATTGGAACAAGGCTCCAACAAACTGGATTGTGTTAAGTGAATACTGTATATTGAAAGGGAAAATCAACTTGAGGAATAAAAAAGAAGCTGACAAACAGATGAAGTCAACGAATCTTTACATATATGCATATGTATATTTAGCAACTATTCGTGTTCCTATTTTTTTTTTACTGAAAATGTTTTTATTATACCAGTAGCCAGGAAAGGTGTTAATAAACAAGCATCCTATGCTGTTCTTAAACAGACATATGCACACAAATATATGCAAACGTATCGAAGAGAAATTAAAGGATGATGACATGATTGTTTTTTTAAGAAAATTAAACAACCTCCAAGTGCAACTGTCAAAAAGCAACCATGCTATTATCATAAATGTGGACTTTCATAAAATTTACAAATAAAGTATTCTAATAAAATCCCGTTAAAAAATATCAGTGTGGCCACATTAAGCGGAATAACAGATTACTCATCTTTATAAAAATAGTAATCTGGCTAACTAATCAGCTGTTACTGGTATGACTTGGCTTTGGGAATCCCCAGTTCCTGAGACCAGTGGGAAAGCAGGAAGGCAGGCTTGGTGGAAGAGGATGAGGTTAGGGAACATTTCAAAGGAACTGGCCAAGGTCATTCTCAATTATCTTTGAAAGACTATCGTGATTGAAGTCTCCTGAAGACAGGAAGAAAACAGATATTGCTCCTTTCTTTGAGAAGGAAAAGAATGTGGATCCAGAGAGCCAGTCTATTTCACCTCGATCTCTGGGAAGGAGATGAAGCAAATGATCCTGGAAGTTCTTTCCAAATTTACAAGGAAAATGATTGGGAGCAGTCAGCATACATTTATGAAGTGAAAACCATGCCCAGTCAACCAGATAGCCTTATACAATGAGGGGACAGTGATGCCCAGAGAAGTTGTGGAGTCTCCATCAGCAGAGATGCTCAAAACATGGCTCTGAGCAACCTGCTTAGATGACTCTGCTTCAAGCAGGGCCACTGAATTACATTACCTTTAGAGGTCCCTTCCAGCCTCTGTGACTGTGTGAAATCTCCCCCTCTTCCAGATATTAAACAACTTCAGGATCTTGCACTACAGCAGTGCTGGTACAAGACCAGAAGCATGTGATTTCTTAACTCACAGTCAAAATGATCTACCCTCTGGATCTTATCAGTTCTTTCCTTCATATATAACAGCATAATGTTTAAGTCTAGCACCAAACACAAAACAAATTGCTTATGCCTTCTTTGGGACTAACATGTTATTTTCTGTATCCTGAAAACAGAACAACCCCTTTGTTTTTTATGGATATTGAACAGGAATCCTGACTAGAAAATGTTCTCTTTGACAAGTATTTTAGAGTACTGTCTTTTTAATTGGAGACAGAACATCACTATAAAAGTATTCTAAAATATAATCATGTATAGACCCAAACTGAGTTGCAGATTCAATATAGAACACTGTTCATGATATTAGATAATATGAAAGATTTGAACAACCCATAATTGCTAATTGGCTGTGTTTAAATAACATAAGTAGTTTTTTGTTGTTGTTGTTTTGTTGTTTGGTTGTTTTTGTTTTTTCTCTTTGCTTTAAATCTTTTTCTCATGGATGCAATTATGCATCCATGTTAAACCAAACAAAAACAACCCTTCAGAGCAGAAAGATCTGCAGTTTTATCCCCTTTGCAGTCATCCCATCAAATAGGCTGGGACACCCTACTGATCATCCCAGTATACTTACCTACAGTCAAGTTTCTGATTCAGGTATAATGGTCTAAATTCAGCCTTTGATGGCTGTTTTTCATTTTCTATATTCCTCCTGCCTTATTAATCATATTTCATTATTTATATCCTGTCTTAAAACATTATGTTTTGTTTATTGCATTTCAAACTCCATTCTCTGTAATTGAAATGAGTGCATTTCAGTAGTAATCTCTATTTGGACATTGTATAATCATTTGTTAGCATTTGGGAAGTCAGTTGTGGAGTATTTTCATACTGAAGAGTACTGTATTCTTACTAAATATAAAAGTGCATTTTAAATGCTAATCAGAATTCCCAAAGCTTCACATGAATGCTATTAAATTTTCATCTCTCCTACCTGAACACACCTTTGTTTTAAATTTTTAGTACAGTGTCCTCTAAAACTTACTTCCTCTTTCATCAGCAGCTAGGACTTTGTTCTCTTTCTGCGGAACAATGACCACTTTTTCATTGTATTAACAGATTTCAATGCCAGGAAAGGCCACATATGATCTAACTTGATCTTTTCCCATTAAATTGCAGCCACTAGAGCTGTATCCCTCTGGAATTGATTATACAGACAATCTATTTGACTTAAATTTGACTAGCTTTACATTTGACATTTAGATAGAGTGATATCAGAAGATGAATCACTATGTATTTTATAGCACAATGGATATCCTTAAAGCTAGTACATATTTTAGATTCGATATTCGCATTTACATCCAATAACACTACCACCTCATTGACTTCATAGACCACTGAAATGTATCATTTAAATTAAACCAACTACTTTTTTTGCTAAGAGATAGTAAAATACTGAGAACACAGAATTTGAAGACATTTAGCCACGGATCTATGACAATCTAATACAATTATTTCACAAATGCTACACTTCAGAAAGAACTTTTCTAATTAATAGTCAGATTAACAGTTCATTTGAAACATCACTGATACACTTAAGTACAATAAAGCTTTAATTAAATTTCAATTCATAAGTAAATTGTTTTGGATGTAAGAACGCATTACCATTTCTAATCCCTCTTTGTCTACAGCTCTCAGCTACTTCTCAGACTATCATCCTTCAGGGATAGACTAAACAACTGACTAGGCTTCATGGAATTGGACAGCTGATGTAAAGAACATCTTAAAAATTTAAGATTGTGGTTGATGCTAGGGAACTTAAAAACACACTGGGCCTCTTAAGATATGAATAAAAACAGAAGCAAATTTTAAAAATCAAACAACAGAATTCTAATGTGGACTCATTTGTTTCCTGGCACACATCAAATGTCATGCAGCTGAACTTCAAAGTTCTGCTGAAGACAAGGACAGTGCTTTTGGGTTTATCTCAAAGCAGCATCTGTACTGCCTAATTATTCCTTGCTTTGCTCCTGATACACCTGATTATCCAACACTTTACGCAAGATACCCTGCTCTCACAGCAGCCAGAAGTGAACCCAACAGTATAACATCCTTTTCAAGAAAACCTGGGTATGCTTGTTAAGGCAGTTCAGATGCTGTGAGTGGCAGAACTGTCTTCCAAAGATTAGTAAGAAACAGAAAGGATTTCTGCTGTGCAGCAAGATACTGAGGTACATGATTCACACCTGCAGAAAGCCTGTTATTTCTTTTTTAAATTAGACATTTTTCCACAACTTTTATGCTTATCGTAAACATTTGAGATATTAAAAATAAAAGGCTTTGCTTTTATTTTAGCTTCAGATAGCTACAGAACTGAGACAAAAAGCAGATTCAAAATGAGCAGAGTATTTCCTCACATAAGCAAGAGCAAACTATTTAAGTAACTACAGTGGGAATTACTTGAAAAAGCTGCTTTTTTAATGAACTATAAGTTTATTAAAATAATTATTGAGAAAAAAAAAAAAAAGAATTTAACTGACAATGAAAAATCTTTTGTTCTAAGCCCTAGCAATTAAAGACTTGAATTTAACCATTTAATGGGTTTCTTCATAACAATTTATGAATTTAACGGTAGAGAGAAATGTGATTAATGTACTCAAGTGATACATATCAGGTATAGCAAGGAACAACAGCTGAAAAGCATGCACAGATATTCCAACAGTCAGTGAAAAAGAAGCAGTCTAAGAGAACTACTGTGCTGTTTGTCATCAGGCAAACAGATTGCATCATTCTGGATATTGCTTTCATTCTGTGACCTGAAGAGGCTTATAAATACTGTATAGCCAAGCAAGTTAGTCAGTAGATTGTATCTATGCGCTAGGCATTGTCAACGAAGTTCAAAATCATAATTAGAATCAGCTCCATCATTCTGTATTATCACATGAAAAAAATTGCCAAAGGAAATATTCACTTGAAATTGATATTTTCTGCGATAAGCTTCAGATTCAAGGGTCGATATTTTCTAGCAAGCTATATTTTTGTAACAAAGTTTACCAAAAATTCCCATAGAGTACTGAGAAAGGAAGGAACAGCAAGTTACTCCACATTGAAAGCTGACAATGTAAATCATCTCCTGGGAAGCAGGGAGTAGGTAGGTAGGACTGACGGTTACACTGATCAATCTAGCGATTGATCAGCTCACTAGATGTTTTAAAGGGTAAGTTTTCCATTGCTTTGTATCCCTGCTAGTTTATACAATTTCTTATTTCTACTCACTTAGTGTCTGTTTGTGAATGACTCGACAGAAGCAGGGACTACCTGGCTCCGATGAGAATACATTTCCATGTGCGATGCAGCCTGGGGTTAATAAAGCAGGAGTTATTGCTGCCCACAGCTCACCAGTTACATGGGCTTTCTGATGGGCGTGAGATAAAAGATATAGGCAGATTATGAACATGATCACACAATACAGAACGGTTGAGGTTGGGAGGGACCTCTGGAGATTATCCAGTCCAACTCCCTGCTAAGCAGGGTCATGTAGAGCACATTGTACAGGATCACATCCAGGCTGGTTTTGAATATCTCCTGAGGAGACTGCACGGCCTCTCTGGGCAGCCTGTGCCAGTACTCTGTCACTGTCACAGTAAAGAAGTGTTTTCTCATTTTAGCCAGAACTTCCTGTGCTTCAGTTTGTGCCTGTTGCCTCTCGTCCTGTTGCTGGGCACCACTGAAAAGACTCTGGCTCCATCTTCTTGACACCCTCCCTTCAGATATTTGTACAAGTTGGTAAGTTCCCCTCTCAGTCTTCTCCAAGCTAAACAGGCTCAGCTCTCTCAACCCATCCTCATATGACAAGTGCTCCAGTCCTCTGATCATCTTCATAGCCCTCCTCTAGGATTTATTCCAGTAGTTCCATGTCCCTCTTGTACTGGGAGCCCAGAACTGGACACAATACTCCAGGTGTGGCCTACTCCAGGCTGAGTAGAGGGGAAGGATCACCTCCCTTGGCCTGCTGGCAACACTCTTTTTAATGCACCCCAGGATCCCACTGGTCTTCTTGGCTACAAGGGCACATTGCTGGCTCACAGTTAACTTGCTGTCCAGCAGGTTCTCCCTCTCTGCAGAGCTACTCTCCATTTTTTTTTTTTTACTTTAAAAAATGTGAGAAACAGAACCAACAGGAGAAAGGAAGATAGGAAATATGGGTAGTACTGATGAGAAGGTGTGATATATGTTTGTGAAGAAAAACAACATATGTTTTGTCAAATACTGTAGAAATCAGGAAAGGATAGAAACTGAAGTATCCACAATGAAAAAGACACACACACAAAAAAAAAAAATCAAGTCAAATTTAAAACAATTATGAATGAATGAGATTTGCAAACATCACAAATCACAATCAGATGAGAAATCACAGAGATTCTAGACTTTTGGTAGATACAAAAATAATGATAAATTCCATACACTCAAGAGAACTGCCTCCTCTTTCAGTTTTCCTACAGAAACAGCAGCCATAAGATTTTGAAAACCTAAACTTCAAAAATTGTTTATCTTTGACAAAGAGGCTACAACTGAGATAAAATGATACAGCTGGCTATCAGAATATGGTAATTTGACACTTATCAGAGGAGAGCAACACGTTATTTAATTAAAACATTTTCTGTTCCCTCAGTCTGTAGAATATTAGTCAGAATAGTAAGCCTTTGTAGTATGTGAAAAATGTACTGCAAGAAACAATGTGTTGAAATGGTAAATGGAAAGATAATTAATTAAAATCTTCTGCAGTTTTTAAGATCCAGACATTAGGAAGTGTAATTCACATTTTCATGCTGTCCTTTTGTATTGCTTCTCTCACTGACTACCACTTTCTGAAACCATACCCAAAATTAAAGCCTAACCTGTACTGGAGAACAAAGCTTCTTAACAGCTGCTCTTAAAGTTGGATGCCATGACCAGGTCATGGAAAATGCATTCAAAAATAAAGAACACAGAATGAAACAAAGAATAATGGGGTAATTCAGGTTGCAAAAGACCTCTAAGATCATCTAGTCAAACCTTTAACCTAGTATTGAAGTCCACCACTAAACCACGCTACCAAGTTCTACATCTACATGTTTCCTGAAGACCTCCAGGGTCTCCAAGACAACGTCAATGCACATCTCTGGATCACCCCCTCAGTTTTCCTAACCCTATCCATTGCTTCATTAGGCAGCTGGAGAAACTTGTATTGCTTTTGATCTGTTGAAAACTTCCATCATTGGTGATGAAAGTCGAAGAGGTCACCTACACACAGTCATCAGAGGTCACTCCATTGCCAGGCTACGAAAGGTTCTCCTTCCAAGTACTTGGAATCTGAGGCTGCAAAACAACCAATTTTTCAGTTCAAAGCACAAATCAAACATCTTTTGTTCAACCAAACATGAAAAAAAAAATCAGTTCAGAATTTCTGCCCAATGAATCAATAGTGATTTCAGGCACTCAGCTGCGATCCAGACGATATTTCACAGAACCATAAATTAGAACAACTTCAAATAGAGGGGCTGAGAGGCTGGTCCCATGGTGCTCTATAGCTTTATGGTAATGGCACTGTTCTGAGGACTCAGAGACTTCAATTCAAATCTCTGTACTGAATTAATACAGAGGCTTAAATACAGATTTCATGCATGCCAGTCAAATCTGCCTGCAGACCCATTGTTCATGGTTATCTCAAAACTTAATTGAAAATGCTTCACATTTAATACTGCTGGGGATTATTGACTGTGGGCTGAAACTTCCTGGTTTTGAAATTATTGCTGGAAGACAGAACAGGGCAAGATAACTGCCTATGGCACCTTTTCCAATTTGCAAGACCCTACTTTAAAACAAATTAAAAAATACTAGTGAAACTATTTTTAAAATTTGACCTAAATTCAGAAATTTCATGCACTGTGGTAGTACACTCTGATGGGTGGTAGAGCAAAATATATACTGAAAAATATGCCTTAGTTAAAATCCTTTGATTTTATTTTATTTTTTTAATTACAGTGTATTTCTACAATTCTTTCTCAATTACAATCCTTCTTAATAGAAGGATTGCTTCTAAAGAGACAAGTGGTGACTTCAGAATCTGATTTTACAATTCAATTCAATTATTTCTGGAAGTACAGTATTTTTATCACTTGCAATTTGGGAGTAAAATTTAAATTTTGACAACTGTCAGAAGCTGACATTCTAAAGCAATTTCATGCTTCCCTTGTTAAAAGCTACAACAGTAATATAATCTTCAAAAAAGACATTGTAGCTAAATGTAGTATTGAAAAGTCAAAATCATCCAGCATTAATTTTTATTACTTTTAAAACATATCACTGTGTTTTTTTGTGAAATCTGTGTCAAAAATCTGTGATATTTGGACAAGATATCAAGTGCCAACCACCCTTCATACTAAACATTTCTTGAAGTCACTTTCATATACTTGAACAATCATGATCTAGAACAAAATATTGAAAAGTGCAATGAATACTAGAAAAAGTCTAAGCAGGGCTGCAACAGAATCGCATCTTTTGAAAATGGTGCAGAAAATGGTGCAGAAAATGGTGCAGGCGCTTAGTCCTCAGCTGGCTTTAACTGGAAACATTTTACAGGAAAATTTAAAAGTACCTTCATCTGTTCAAGACCTCCCCAACAGCTTGAGCTATTTGGGATGTATACTGAAAATCACCTGTGTGCTTCCCTATTTTTTGCTTACTACCCAGGGGTCCGGGACCAATTACAGAATGTGTATCTTGGGACTGCACAAGACTTCTTATGGGATGCTTAGGGGAGAAATCATTGGTGATCAAGATGGCATGGGGAAGGAACAAGCAAGGGAAAATGAAGGAGTAAGAGGACAGAAGGTCATTTGCAAGCAAATTACTGGTCAGTGTACTTCTCTAGCTATGCCTTGTGGTATATGTGAGTTGTATACGTGTGCTTCCTGTGAATTTATGCTCAGCCCTACTGCTGCTTGGAGCTGGGGCCATGGAGCTGCAGCTGCCTCTCCACTGGATTCAGCAACCCCTGGCACTATTTATGCATATAACAACTCTTTGAGATTCTATACAGTGTCTGCTCATTCATCACAAGTGCTTTAAATCATTTTGCAAAGGGAACATTAATGTCTTTCAAAAGGTAAATTCTCTGAGAGATGAAATAATTAATGGATTTGAAAACAGACTGAAAGAGCTAGCATTAGAGAATTTGCATAGAATGACATTTAGCATGCTATATTTCCTAGGATGAGCACTGCAAACATGAATAACCATTGGATTCACTTCTAAATGTAACAAGCAATTCAAAATAGATTATGAATATTTTTGAATAACAAGATAGAGTTTTCAGGCTACAGCTTCAATGGGTTGTTGAATACAGATCTCCATGCTCAAAGCTTCCTGTTGCACAAATGGGAGCCATCAGAGAGACGGGCAAAGAACAAGTTATAGAGTACCTCATCATAGACACTATTGGCAAAATACAGAATATGCTTATTATACACACAGGTTCTTTCAAAAGCATAGACCAAAATTCATTCTCCCATAAAGAAGGACTGACCACAAGTCCAACTTCATCTTTCAGAAATTATTATTAATTTGACTAAAATAAATTACTGCTCTTCAATTATTTCTTTCTACACACACACAAATGTACACACAGACTTTTTCTATCTCTAGAAATAGTGGTCACTAACTTCTGTAAGCAGAAAAAAAAAGTTATGTATTTCACTGAAGAGGATTACAAATAAACTTAGGGAGAACAGAGTTTTAAGTGAAAAGGCAAGGTAACCTTTCATTATTATTTTTTAAATAATAGCCCCTAATCCAGGTAGGAAGCAATAGCTCAGGTTACTTAGACAAATTCTAAGTGATAAAATATTAGTATCAGCGCTTCCTTCATATTTGCCAGATTCAAACCAAATATCCAACAGTTCTTCCATTCAGCTCAGACTTTGGGAATAATGATCAGTCAGAAAGACTCAGAAAAATGCCAAAAAAGCCCTCAAGCTTAGATATTAGAGTAACAGATAGTTTTAAATACAAGCGCACATCAACCCTTCATTCTGAATGCTGTACCTAGGATTCAGAGCTGAAAACAAATGCAGAAATGAGACGGTATTTCCTCATTTATTTTTTCTATAAAAATTATTTCCTCCTTTTCCATGTCAGATGGTGGTTATATTGTGATACCCAACGGCTTCTACAGAAACGCCTTTAGGATGTAATTCTACTCCCATGATTTTATTATTTATTTATATTTATAAATTTGGAAAAATGCTGAAGAACGCACAAAGAGAGAGCAAGCCCACATCCATTCGCTGAATTCTCATTGACTGAGTGAACCAAAGTTCAATTCATTCAACCAAGGTTTGTAATATTTTAAATTTAACCGCTACAACCAAGATGTTCCAGGAAAGTTTTTAGGTACTAATGGGAACATCTATTAAAAAAATAAATAAAAATCAGGACAGCAGAAAAAGTAGGTTGTGTAAGTGAAGGCTCTTGGAAAGTCTGCTGCAGCTGATTCTCCTGAGCAAGTACATCCAAGCCATCAGTTTAAATTGCTATGAGAAATGTTCATACCCTGGACTTGAATGTAAATTAAAAAACTAACTAACTAAATAAATAAATAAAGGAATGACTTCAGTGTGAGAACGGAATGCAACTTGGGGAAGAAGGGGCAGAAGGGATTTAAAAAAGCATAATCTCTCTATGTCATACTGTTGTCTTTGAAATCAAAAGAGGCATATGAGCTAAAATAGCATTATTATATATTGTTATAAAAAAGATGGCATTGTGTATGTGAACCTAAGAAGGGCATCAAAAACATACTTTTTAGCATGTTCCATCACCAAGAAAAATGTTGCTAAGAATATTAGTCATTTTGTGTCAGTTGTTGATATATACTTTCAAGTTACTGACGCTCATAACAACACATGGATCGTATTCTCTTTATGCAACATGCATAAATCTCAATGAGCAGAAAATTAATTCTACCTCAAGTTTATGTTATCTTCAAACATGAAAAATGTCAGCTGCTATCTCCTGTTCCTTGATTGAAGTATAAATTTCAGATTATGGTGCAAAGTTGCATCTACGCTCCTTGAAAAGCCGAATTTTAAACACACAACAACCTGCTGCTGAGACCTAATCACGTTTCTAATTAAGTTTTCAGTTATTTGCCAGAAAAAATCTAGGAAAATTATACTAAAAGCATTCATTTTCCAAGGACAGATGTTTCCTAAGTCATTTAATAGATACAATAAATATACATTATCTATTTCCTTGTCTTGTTTCCCTTGGCACCCTAAACTGCTTCTTAATACATTTATTTGACCTGAGCCCAACGGATCAACAATTCTTTCATGTGAATCAGAGCCTGAATGTCTCCTCCACAGGGAACATACTTCCTCTGTAATGATCAGTAAAGGATCAATTGCAATGATCAATAAAGGCGTAACACCTCACCAGGGAAACATGCCCACCTTGTCCTCTCCCCAGACCGCATTTCTTGTTTTTTTACGAGTTCCTCTTTGATCCTCTGCATTTCTCAAGCTTTACAGTTTCAGGGCCTAGGGTTATTAGAATCAAAAAAAATATATATAAAAAAAATCTAACTCCTCCCAAAATTTCAGTAAGCAGAAGATTGTCTGCTTTCCCTCACCTCTAATGAGCAAAGACACAAATGACAAACATCAGTGCTTCGTTTGCTCCCCATCTCAGTGATATTTTACACAGCTCTGACAACATGTGAATAAACAGCCATGCCACAAATTATTCAGTTGTACAGCAACTGGATAATTTCACTTGCATGGCTTTGAACTGAAGCTTATTTTCACTATTTTGGCTTTCTTAAGACCTACGGGACCAAACTGGACATATATTAGAATTATTATGGGATATACACACACATACACCTACACACTTATGAGTTTTATACATAAAATATTTTTCATAAAGCTGTGTGAAATGCAATAAGAAAAACATTAAAAATATGTTGATTGTATTTTATTTTTTTTTACAACTTAGCTTTGTAAATCAAAACTGTTGATCGTCAGAATTTTCTACAGCTATCCAAATATAATTTATCCTTTCAGATTCCAAGAGTCTTAAGCTATATATTCTTTCTTAAAGCTATATATTCTTAAAGCTATATATTATTTTCATCCACATTCCTTCCGAAGTATTTCACAAATGATAGAGTACACTTGTTACTCTACACCTATCAATCGAAAGCAAGCCTGTCCAGGATGAATTACAACTGTATATAGTAGCACAAAACAGTATAAAGCAATTTAAGACAGGAAATGAGGAACACCAGAGCCAGCTGTAACTGCAGAAGACATTTTTAGGTTGATGGTGTAATTATCCAAGCTGGAATTTTGCCAGAAAATCAACAAGCAATAGTCTGGCAAAACACAGCCCCGGTTTATTAATCCAGCTCTGTATGCCACTGAGCTAAACATATCGTTCCACGTTGCACCAAGGCTGGTCTAGTTTATGTGGCTCATGTGCTAATATTGACGTTTCGCATCTCCTGCTCTCTTAATTATGGACTCGTGTTGTACAAACCCAAAAAAGCTGCTCCACTTTTCTGACATACATTTTTCTAGGCTGTTGACAAAAGACGTCTGTATCATTCTGCACAATACTGCTTAAGCTCTCTATTCGTCTCTCTACTGCCTGCACTTTAAAATAAATAAATATATAAATAAATACCAAAACAAAACAGGGGGGTGGATTTTAAAAAAATAAAAGGCTCGTTAGCAATTAAAGAGTCAGAAATTCATTTTCAAGAAGAAAACCAAAACTCTCCACAGCATTCTTCTTAAATGCCTCTAGCTTTACAAAGCATTAATGTGCAAAGAAATCATTGTTAACTACTATAATGATCTAATGACAAAGAAAGCTAAATAAGGAGCTGAGACACAGTGCTAATGAATGTGGTGCATACGCCTGGATCAGAGAGCATGACTGATGGATCAGGGCTGATGACTCTGAGACAGTAGAAAGCTCCTCGAGAGAAGCTAGCAAAATTGAGCCAGCATCACAGCCCCAAAGGAAGACAGCTACAAATTCAGAAGGAGCACTGAAGATGCTCATCTAGAATGTGACATAGCACAAACTAAATAATGTAAGCAATAGGAAACTGAAGTAGCTGACGAATGAAACTTCATGACAGAACCACCAAGCATCAGCATCAAAATTCTAAAAGAAAACAAAAAGAAACGAACAAAAACAGAAAACTGTCATAATGTTCTACATATGAGAGTACAGCAAATACTGGACTTATTATGATGTACTGGCGATTGAATAAAAAATAAATAAATAAACACATAGAAACAGGAAAACTGTGAAATCAACTATATGTATAGTGGAAGACAGCCTCAGGATAGAACAGACTGGAACATTCACAGGTCAACATTTATGTATACAGGATTGTAACCCTGCCCACTCATATGATCACTTGAGTCCAATTTTTAAGAACTGAAAAAAACATCAAATGAATGCTGGGGGCCTCACTGAAAATCAGTAAGTAATTTATACTTAAGTACTTGAGACTCTTTTTCTAAATCTCAGTTGGAAATCTGCCAGTCTTGTTCTAAAGCCTAGGAATGATGGTATGGGCAGATGGTATCTTTAGATTATAGGATTTACAATGGAAAATACCAAAAGGTACTTAAGTCTGTTGCAACAAAGATAATTACCATAAATGTCAATAAAAGGGTAAGTTTTTCTTATGGGCATGTACTGAAGATATATTTTTCCCCTACTACACATGTAAATCTGAAAGCGTCTGACATATGTTTAACCTTTTGAAGAAAAACTGTCAGATGATACCCACAGAACCATGGGTATCCATGATATTTGTGAAGTTTCAGAGCCTTATTCAAATCAGTTTTCTTATAATACCAATTTATATTTCAAAAATTACATTTTGCAAAGCCAGCATTAGTTCTGCCAGTAAAGAAAATATTATCCAATGGCTGACTCCAATGCCCAACCAAGCAATTTTCTGTAAGGCTGCTTATCTTAAAACTTGCAATTTTACCTACACAGGTTAAAAACCTGTTAACAATTGTGCTATTATCACCAATACTCACCAAAATGTTTTTAATATTAGTATTATCTGCACATTTTCAGAGCATGACAACCTTTGCATGTATTTCAATACATGCTTGAAACCACAATTAGATTGTTCAGAAAAGTATGTACCATAGTACTAATCCTACATTTGCATTCACAGACTTTAAACTACTGCTCAAAGTTTAGCTAAGTGACAAATTATATCATTTTGTTACACAGTAGAATAAAAAACAAGTCCAAAATGAAACAATAAGCTTTAGCATCGGGCAGCATGGTTGGTAAATAATATTTGAGTTTATTACTTGGTGGTAGAACAAGGAAAAGGAAAAAACTACGTACTGCTTTACAAAGTTAAAACAGTCTTATTACTCATTGCTAGTGACAATGGTAGAGGTATATTAATATCTGTATGTTATATATATATTATACATATAGTGTCGTTTAAGAGTGGTTTGTCTTATGCTACACTATCAGAGAAGCTGATACACTTGTTTTGGAAGAAATCTTGAAGAGACTCAACCATGTCAGTTACACCCTTGAGTAGTTTGTTCCACATACCTTGTTTGCGTACATCCTCTACAGCAGCAACCAGTTCCTCCTTCAGATCCTGGCTCTCTTTAGCGATTTGATCTCCTTTTTCTAAAAAGTTCTGAGTAGCCTGCTCTACCGAGGCAGCCAACACATGAGCCTTCTTAGAGCGCCCTTTCTTCTTGCCAGACGGTCCCTTATTGCTTGTGTTAACAAGCGTTGTTACCTTTGGGAAAGAGAAAAGAAGTTTCTATAAGTCTGAACAATTCTTCTGCTCTTAAGAGCAAAATAGATAGTCATCTAATTCAATGTCCTCAGTATTTTCTGTTGAAATGATGCAATGGTCACATGTATTGGATATATAAAATCTAAAGTTCAAAGCCTGAAGCATGGCAACATGCACCCCAAAAAAAGGTTTTTACTTTTATCTTGTATTTAGTCTGGTCTAAGCAAATCAGCAGGCAAGCAGTGGAGAGAAAGAAGAGAAACTTTTGTCACTGGTCTTCATTTTAAAAAGTGAATAAGCCATTAAAATGAAAACCCAACACACATACAGGTCAGTAACTATTTGAAAAGCAATCTCCTCTAGAGATAAGCACTACCACTTATGTTCAAGCAGTGACAAAACCATTGTGGCTGTTTTCTAGACATTAAGGAATGAGTAGCTCCTGCTGAAAAGATTATGCAGGTTAAAACTATTCTGTGTAATAGTGCTTCAGTATATTTAGAACACATTAGTGTAGGACAACAGTGGACGGTAAAATGATCATACTTTCTCCCCAGTGTTTAAAAAGAAAGTAAATCTGCTTTCATATTTTTAGAATTTCCTACAAGAATTCCTTATTCAGCTGTCAGATCAGAAACCCGAACCACATAGCTTAACAATACAGCACAGCATATACAATACAGCACATACATCACAGCTTTTTGGTGGATGGACCACAAAAATTTAACATTGCTCCAGCTCTAGCAGGATGTTTTTCTGTAAAGCCCAAATATCAGATATCATCAGGTGTTAAATACATGAAAAAAAGCAATGGATCCGTAACAATCGGTGATCCAATTCACCCTAGCCAGAATATAACCCAGGGCAGTCTATATAAGTGGCATATCTGTGTGCTAACCTAAAAATCTACTGTAAGAAAAATAATAATAATAAAAAAAGTCCTTGCAATAGACAGACAATACAAAGCAAGAAAGATCCTAAAAGGAAGTAAAAAAAACCTCACTGCCATCCCGTTCCTATTACAAGAAGCACGACAATGTGTTACAGTTGTGACCAAAGAGCCTTTCATCACACTCTTTGTGCCTTTTCAACCACATCTGAAAACAGGGAGACTAAGGAAGCTTAATAAAAATAAAATAGAAAAGGCTGTCAAGTCTTGAAAACACCATACACAGAGAGGTACAGGGAAAAAATGCCTGGATACAGCAGGATAATATTCTACCGTTATCTGTTTTATTCCACTACTTATATTTAGAAATAAATTCTTTTTTTAATTATTTTTCCCATGAAATTATTATTCAATAAAAGTTTCTGAATATCCTTTCACAGTTGATCATTACCTATTTAATAATTTTAGAACTTTATGAAGACACTAGGATAATTCTGTAATATAACTCAGATTTATCCAAAAGAATGGATTTATCCAGTACATCACGGGGAGTACTAAGACAACCTTTCAGATGCAACAGGCAACAAAACTATTGAGCACCTACTGAAATTCACAGAAGTGATCTGAAAAGGAAGAGAACAACATTGGAACTTGATGTTAATTGTTTGAACTTAATGAACAAACTAAAGGTATATTGCCAGAACAGTGAGGTGATAAAGGGAAGAAAAAGATCTCAAGTAAAGATAAATTGGTCAATAAATGAAGTCAAATCAGAGTATTTTGTAGATCTCTCTCAGGTAGATACTATATCAATAGCTTTAGAAAAAGAATCAAATTCTTCAAATAGCATCAACACAAATAGTTTGTAACTGGCAGACTAACTGCTGAAGTCCTGTGAAGACACGGGGATTAGCCAGATTACAGACCTCTTTTGGTACCCTAGAAACGTAGTTTTCCATTAAAAATAATAAAAACCAATGTGACAGGATTGTGCTATCTGCAAGTCTGATCCTTCTATGAATGATTCAACTACCAAGTTTCTTCTCATCTAACCTTACCTACAAAGGAGTTACACATCTCTTGTAAGAGCATCTAGAAGTACTGAACTGCTGCAGTCAACGAACAGGAATGGGGACTATAACTGTCATAGAATACAACAAGTGTGTTCCTAGAAATAGATACTGTCTCATAAAACAGGAGGGAAACACAGAAAACCAGGGTGAGAACAATCAAATAGGTATAAGATTTCTCAGTTAAGTGAAATAAATCCTGAATAAATATTTTACCACCATGATCTCCAAAACATTTTGATGGTACACATAGAATATGTATTTTAGATATATGTACATGTATGCTTTAATAAAATGGTTCAACATGCTGGATTTACTAGCCCAGCAATGTTGTCAGTAGAAGCAACAAGCCATTTACACACAGCCCTCAGAGCATAACAACTCTCAACAGGCAATTTCAAATAAAATGTACTTACATAGCAAAGTAAATATCCTGATTTAATTCACACAAACTGTGTCATGCAACAAGAGAGGCTTTCCTCCTAGAACTGTTAAGTATGGGAGAAGTCCTGCAAAAATCCATCTTGTGAATAGATAAGCACGTAATGCGCAAAGCAGAATGAAAAATAGTAATTGGTTGAACATACATCAGTTTTAATTATGTGTGTTTTGCTTAATGGGAGCTGGCTGGGAATCAGTTACTGCTCCTTTTTCTTTCCAAGAAAGCAGAAGGACAAACGCTGAATTCAGTTTTTTGCACATAATCAGATGAGCTGCAGGTGCTGGTATCCCAGACGAGGGAGATTGGTTTGCTGAATTCCCAAAACGCCAACAGTTAGAAGCCTCGTACCTTATTCAGGATGCTCAAAGGATGGTTGCAAGGGCACATTATAGGTTCAATTAAATCAGAAAATTAGAAATAAATGTTGATACGTTTTGCCTTTTATATTGGGAGCTTTTTCTCTCTGTACCTGTCATAAACCTAAGGAGTTTTCGAAGTAACATTTAATAGTGTTCTTTTTGAACAGGAATGGCCAAAAATATAACTCATATCCCTTTAAAAAGAAAGATAAAGAAACACTTATTTGGGAAGAGGAAAAAAAGCTGAGTGGTCTTTTTCAGAGAAAGTGTGCTCACAGCAAATACTTGTGTCAGATTTAAATAGTTTTCTTGGATATCTAATTACAGACACCCACAGAAATGCAATCAAAACACCGTAAAACAATATGAAAAGTTTATCAGAATTTCCTCAAATACATGCAAAAAGTATTTCATCACATTTTCATCAATACTGATTTGTTTGTCCTGTGCCAGTTGTTATGCAAAAACACAGAAAAATCCCTAAAAGGCACACACGTGTCTGTCGGTGCTTCTGAAAGGTGAAGAACCTCCTTCCATAGCACAGCCTGTGCAAATCAGGTTCACACACACAGGCTCTGGAGAGGAGGAGGAAGCAGCAGCAGTGTAAATCCCTTAATGCACCAGGCTACTGTGAGTCCAGATAAGCCCAGCACAAAGGAGATCACCAAGTGCCCCAGAAGATGGAGTTTTCTCTTACCATGTCATGTAAAGGACACGTAAAACACAGCATAACCAAAGTAAATCTGCTTTTTCAAAAGGAAATGCTGGTGCATTGCCCTTGATCCCAATTCTTTCCTTAAAGTTTTGCTGTTTTCTGTTTTTGTTTTGTTTATTATTGTTGTTGTTGTTGTTGGATTGTTTTTTTGTTGTTGTTGTTTTTGTTGTTTATTTATTTATTTATTATTATTTTTTTTCCAGCATTTAAAAAATATTTAAAAATCTCTGGCATGTCAAAAGCACAGACTCAAATATAACCACAAAATCATACACGACACTGGCTAGCAAGAGAGCAAAGTTCACAAATGGTGCTACATACATATAGCTTGCCAATACACCTTCGATGATTTGTAAATTTAAGCAAAGACTTCGAAACATGTAAGACAAACAGCAACATCATCTCCCCACTACCTAAATAGCAGCATTCAGAGGCCAGCATTTTTTTATTTTTTATTTTGCTTACAAAGAGGTGACCTGGTATAACAGGTAAGAACACTCACAGAAAAAACAAAGGACAAATCTTGAGCCTAACTGGACTCTCAGATCAGTTTTATATGCATTTAATTTCTACTTAATACAATAATAAAAAGAAAGTGACTTATAACCAAGTTGGTTGCTATTATGGATGATTTTTTCCTACTACATTGCTATTTTTAGGTTAGTTCTGCAAACTGAGATTAGTACAAGAATTGGACTACAGCAGGGACCCCTTCTATCTGGCAATTTTCATGGTCTTAAATGAAATCCTGGCAACCTGCTTTTTTGTTTCTATGTATTTGAAACAAAATTAAAAGGAAATGGAGAAAGAGCAGTTCCTGCTCTCACTGACAGAGCCCTCCTCAACAATAAGATTACTGGTGACCTGACAGTTTTATTTTTCTCTCTGATTCCAGGTTAAGAGGACAAGAGCAGGAACAGAGAGATTTTTCACATTGTTATTAGAAAGAAAACAGTAAATCAATAAATAAATAAATAAGAAATGACAACTTGAATGTTTGGAGCTTTAAGATACATGTAAAGTATTTTTTCTTGACAACAAATTAATTAGGATTAAAAAAAAAAAAAAAAAGACTCCAAAAGCAGAGAAAAGACTGATGCCAGCTAATGAAAAAACATTTCTTAATAGTAAGTACAAAGAAAAAGAACATTATAATCATCAGCATGTACCAGTGCAACATCTGAACATCGCTTGCTGTAACATGTCCTGTGGACAGGGGAGACGGAGAGGCTGCATCGATTCCAGCCCCAGCACAGTCACTCAGGTATCCAACCTTGTGCACATCAACTCTCCCAACTCCGGTTTAATTTCACTTCTCTATTCCAAACACTTCAATCTGCTTGGAAAATTACTCAATAGCACATTCACTTAAATGACCTTAATAGATTAAACTAATTACTTTGCTGAATCAAGGTCCCAAACTAATTTGATCAAAAAAAATACTTCATTTCAGAGACAGTCTCATTTACTGCACCAGAAGAAAACACCAGAGGTTAGTTTCCGTAAGAATAGAAAACGCACACTACATCCTGATTTATTTTAACATACACACCTTTCAGCTACTTGTAACAAAAGCATAAAATTGAAATCTCTGCCACAAGTAATAATTTATACATGTAAATACATGTCCTGCAGAAAAGCCTCCAAGTTCTGAATTCATCAATCACAGCAGGTGTAGGAGTGAACATGTACAGAATGATGCAGCCTAACATGGACTGTTCCTAATACAAAGCCTCAAAAAGTAATCAGCATATCAAAACTAGATAATGAAACTTATGAGCATAGCAAAACACCTAAAATCTGTGAGTGCCAGAAATCCCATTCCCATACAAATTTGAGCATATGAGAAAGGTTCAGGATGATGAAATGACATATATAGAGAAGAAAGCATTGACAAGCAGACACAGAGTGCATATACTCTTTCCAAAATATAAATATTTTCCAAAGGACATGATGAAATTTCCTAGTCTTGGGCCATGATGAGCCAGAAATCTCTACTATAATTGCTACTGCCATGCTTAGAAAGCTGAGCACCTCATTCGATTAACATTTACGGTCATCTTCCTTTTGCATTGATTCAGAGAAAACTGGTGCGGACTTACAGGACTGCTAGAGAGCTCCTCTGCATTTATTCCTAGATGACTTACGCTCTCTATTAGGGATGAAGACCTGGTGCCAGCAGTGAAGTTGGCTTGCATCAAGTCACAGATGACAGCAGCTTGGGGACCAATTGATGCACTTCGTGGCAAGGCTGCCACTCACAGGAACCACACAGAAGTCGATGAAGACAAAAGCCCGGTCATGCAGCAGTACCGGAGGAACCCCTGGCCATAAGACTGATTCAGGGACTGATGGGCTGGGGGGCAAATCTGCTTCGAGGGACCTGATGGACCTTCATAGGCAGCAAGCTGCCATCAGCCTGCCGTGGCAGAAAAGGCAGCCAACAATACCTGTGCTCTTACACCTTAAGATAAACTCTTAATACTTTATGCTATACTCTTATTAAGTAGACTAAGATACTCTTACACTATACTGTTTTTGCCTACACCTCAGGTGGAACATAGCCAGACTGAGAGAAGTGATCATCGCCCTCCACCCAGCACTCCTTGAACAGCATCTGGAACAACCACTTAGGGCCCCTCCAGTACAGGAAGACAGGAAGATGTTGAAACAAGAGCTTCTGGCTGGATATAAGGAAAAAAAATGTACAATGATTTGTACAAATATTTTATTTTCCTTTATAAAACAGATTTTATTCAAGATCCCAGAGGAGATTCTATATTCTTTAATAGAATAACCTGATAAAAGAGCTAAAGCGGGGTAAAGTTCTGGAACCTCCTTACGTAAGGAAATCTCCCACCTCCCATAAAAGTATTGCAGTTAATAATACTAAATAGTTAGTATTACTAACTGCAATGCTGGGGCTCTCTTCTCTCCAAAGAAAGCTGGATCATCATGGAGCAACAGCAAAGCAAGGAGAGGAAATGTTCTTCAGCATGTGCTGAGGACATCTGCTCCGGAAAGAGGAATTCTGGATTCCGGCCTTTGCACGGCCAGGTTGGGTTCTGTACAACACACAGCTCTTACAGAAAGAAAATTGCTCATAAAATCAGAATCTGGCAATTTTGCCCACCTGGGATACCTGGTGTCAGCTTATTTGAAATGACATGAAATTAACAGTCGGAACTGCTAAGAAAGCAGTCTCTGCCAAAATTAGCAGTTCCACTCAGAGAAGTCAGACACACTGGGAGAGGAAAATTTCTTCCATCAGTGAAAGAAAAACCCATGACACTTTAGCTGCCTTACCCTTCGAACAAAGCCATACATCAGCCTATAACTGAAGTTGTAGAATAAAAAAGAAAGAAAAGAAATAAACTGCTCTTATTAACGCCGTGCTTGAGTTTTTGAGAAGTGTCTACCCAGAAGATTTTAACTGTATTCATGGGGAGAAGAAAAAAAAAAGAAAGAAAGAAATTAGACAAGAACATAGCTCACTTTTCTGCCAGGGCTTTCAAGCTTTAAATTTACTTTAAATAACTTACCCCACCTATGCATGCACAAAGGAAGGAATGTCTGTATCAGTTGAAGTTACTAATTAATGCAGATCTCACAAAAATTTAGTACAATTATCAAATATATCACTTGATAATTACCATAAGCTCATTTGGCAATCCTATAATGATCCTGGCTTTGTGATCACACTAGGGAACCTTGCTCTCCTGTTTTATTAAAGAAGCTTCACGCAGTTCTAGCACAGATCTCTGTTGGAACAACAGAACTTCACTAATTAATAGCTCAGTCCCACCCTGAATTAAGTCTTCCTTACACAGCTCCAGCAGCACAAAAGAAAGGTGAAGACGTCGTTGATAAAAGGAGAAAATTGTATTAGCACGGATTTCCCTGCTGCAGAGGTCACGGGCAGGCAGGGATGCCAGCAGTGAAAGGGGCCAGAGCTGGCTCAGACATTCATCAAATTAATCCCAGTCAGCAGCTCCAGCTCATAGAAAGAAGAGCATTCCTGACGGCGTGAATTAAACTGTCCTCCCTGCAGATTTCTGAAATGCATGGGCCGAAAGTTTAAGAATTGCAATACTTTCCCCCCCACATACC
The DNA here is from genome assembly GCF_047663525.1 of Anas platyrhynchos. NCBI lineage: Eukaryota > Metazoa > Chordata > Aves > Anseriformes > Anatidae > Anas > Anas platyrhynchos. Next base: position 76,018,286 of record NC_092590.1, read on the forward strand.
TCTTTCCCCTATATCTGCTTGAATTGGATTGGTTTAGTTACTGAAGCTTTTCTATAACCACATCACACAATGTACTAATCTGGACACTTTGGAGGAAAATACTGATAGGCATTTTTTCACTGTAATACTACTCCTTGGGGATCATCACTGATTGCCCACCAAGTACTCAGGCCTTGTCATTTTATAATACTGAAATTATTAATATGTATATAATTATATATAGTGTAAGTAGTTATATATAATTAGATAAATATATTAATATTGACAGGGGGCTGGTGGGGTCCTCCAGCTGGAGGACAACATTCATCTGCTTTCGTGTTTTAATACTGAAGTTAAATCAAGCATGGCCATAAAAACGTACCTTACGTAAACAAGTCAGGTCAGGACTAGATGACCTTTGAAGGTCTCTTCCAACTGAATTATTCTAAAACAACTCACATAAATTGTTTGTCTGCAACATGTGAAGTTAGTGTAACAGGGCCTGTCGGAAAGATTACTAATTGCTCGCAAGAAAAACACAGCTATTTGCCCATCACCCCTATTTTCAAGTATATATTAACTTGCTTTTCCCAGAGGCATTTCTTTGCATGTGAGCAGCTACAAGTTATTCCTCTCATTCCTCTCTTCTGATACACTTCCGTATCACCAATCTGCTGGAAACACTCAATGACCTGCAAAAAGACAGCCGTGACATTTTAGTGTAAGGACCCTTTTGCTTCTAGAGATAAGACTCATCCAAGTGGAAAGCTAGGCTTACGTCCTCAGTGGTTATACTAATGGTATCCCCTTGAGCACCATTTTTAAAATCCTCCTGTTTCTGAAAGAAGTTGACTTCATCCAGAAGAAAAATCACCACAGCTGTCTGGAAAACAAGAATGTCATTTTTTCCAAACTGTCTTAGGGTTTATTATTTTTTCTCACAATTGGTTTTCTTTGGCAGCAGGATGAAACAGAAACCTTTCAAATACTTTGTGAGAGAAACAGATTGCGTTATGGGTTAAAGCACTGCCATGGCTGTGGGAAGATCAAAATCTGAACCAGCCTGTGAACCAGCCTGAACGCAGAGCTTGTGACCTTCACTTTGACTATCCAGAACGAGGGAAAAACCATGTGGGACTTTTGGCTTTACATAATCCCAGCTCTGCACACTGCAATCTTTAAAATCTGGCTCTCAGCAGTAGCTCATTAGGTAATCCTAATCCAGCCATGAGATTTATGAAGCAAAATGTGGTAAAAATTCCTTCAAATTACAGCTCCATTCACATGAAAAACGGGAACAGATAACTTGTTTCTTTTCTTATCTGTGCTTAGTCTCAAGTACTGCCTGAAAAACTGTGTGATTTTTTTTTTTCATTATTATTCTTGGGAACGCACATGACCTGCTGATTCAGTCTTCAATCTAACTCTTTCCTTTTTTTTTTAATAATAATCTTCAAAGTTCTTGATCAACTTAAGTAATTTGCCACTGCCCCTAGCCTATAAATCATAACCGTTTTTTTCTAACAGCTTACATAATTAACTCTTGTAATTATCTCTGCACAATTAGCACCAGCTGTCCACCTAATTCTTCAAACTGGAATTCTTTTTTCTGTTAAAAACAGATATTTGAATTTTCATCGACTAATGCGACTACCCACACTAAACACCAGTGCTTTAATCCAGTCTTTCTGTTCTCATTCCAGATCCCTTCAATGTTTGCAAACACCTGCTGTATCGAAGAACCAACAAATCAGCAGACAATTCTCTCTAATGTATACATTTTTGGCCAGGATGTTAAATAAATAAATAAATAAATAAATAAATAAATAAATAAGCCAGTGACACACCTACCTTATGGATGTCAGTACATAGATAACTCAGGGCATGCTGACTGGAGCCAGAATATTTTCAGCCAATCTAGCTCGAGGACAGCTAGCTGCTCTGATTCACTTTTCCCCTGCCTTATACAAATTCCTGGACAAATTTGCATATTTCTATTCTGTCAACATGATGTACCTTTAGGATGTAATTTAGAGATAGCAACTCTGTCACTGTTCATTTATATTCTTCTTATCAGTGTTCACACTACGGGAGGAGGCTTATATCCTAGTCCATGTGAATGAATATTGTATAAGGCACTTTTAAAGTTCTTCAGTAAGTATTTTAAAGTTCTTCTTAAAGTATTAATTCTCTGTGGAATTCCCTTCTACTTGTTCTGTTAACAAAAAGAAGGAAAAACAACAAAAAACACATCACACATTTTCCTCCTACACATCTTCCGGAACATTATCTTTTATACAGCAGACATAGCAAACCCGCAGTGTGTTTCCCCCAAACCACCCAGCCACCTTGCCTCTGCTGTGACCCCAGGAAAATCCCTAAAGATACTGAAAATGTAGTTCAATTGCTGGGGCTCATTCCACCTTTGTACAAAACTTGATGACAAGAGCACCAATTAGTGCCACTGGTTAATGGGGCCATGCTGTGGTGTGGACACATCAGCTGGGATCTTCTTGGGGACCAAAACCAACCCCTGGAGGAGGAAAGACAAGCGCTGACATTCATTACAAGGTCCCCTCTGTCTGTGCTGTTATGATTGCAGAACTTATCTTAAGGACTAAACAATCCTCTTCCTCCATAGAGGTTTCTGGTGTCTTGTTAGGAGTGTTGGCAATTCCAGCTCGTGCCAAGCTGGAAATGCTTAAGGAGGCGTTTAATTGGTCCAATTAAGGAATCTGTAATTACTTCCAGGTTACTATCGCTCCGAGAAAACAGTCTTCAACAAAATTGTTTTGATTCCCCAAAAATCTGTTCAATGCCTACAACACATGTAAAATCCAAAAGTGAAATTTAAGATGCTTCTTTGTATCTTCTGACTGCCCAAACTCCCTCCCAGAAACAGCCATCTCCAAGTCAAGCACAACTGCCAAAGGCAGGATGAAATACACCCTTCTGGTATTTTTTGACCAAATCTGCCACATCTCACAAAAGTGATCAGACAATCTTAACCTCTTACCGACTCATTGCTGTATGTAAGATATAACCACATATCACATCATTTATCCATCTTATGAAACATTAAGCATTTCCTTAAGACAGAGTCTTCAGTTATAGTAAACCTGCTCAAATGCCCCAAACGGACTTTGTATAAAGTATTCAAGCTATTTAACACTGAAGTACTCAAGCAGTGCTGGTTATACCATGTACTTCTTAGCTTTTTCAGTTACACTAAGCAATTGTGGTCATACCATTTCAAGTCATGTTCATTTTCAATTACATACAGGTAGAAAAGGCTAAAACAAAAGGACATTATTTTTGTCTCTGCTCTCTAGACTCTGTCTTCCTTTTACACTGAACAGTGATAGGGTAAAAAAGCAGCAACAGTCCTAGCAGCATGCCCCAAAACCTCATCTTAAACATTCCTCAATCTCCTACAATTAATATAGTCACTCCTGTAACTAACATAGGCTGCCAAGCTAATGTGGTTGGGTTTGAAATGAGAACGAGCCATTTTTTATCCCTGAAGGAGGACTTAGACCAACTCCAAGCAAACTCACTGTCTGTTAATCAGCAGATTAACAGGCTCAGAGTGAAGCATGAGTTCCAGAAAGGGACGGCATTTCAGAAAGCTCCTCTTCCTTCAACATTTCTCCCACTTGCTATTTTGTCAGTCCCTCCAATAAGCATCTCCAAGTGCTGAACAGGGAGAATAAGCATTATCGTAGAATTTGAATTTATGAATTACATGCCAGGAGCCTGAAAGGGTGCCTGAAAGAACTTGGCATCTCCAGACCTCTGAGTCTTCCCAAGCTCCACACCAAGGACGTTTATGGGTTTCATATAGCATAGACTGAACTTGGAGCAACAGTCTAGATTGGTATCTAGAGATACCAACTCCTCTCGCCTATGATCTTTTGACCATCTTCATTGTTTATCATTGTCCTTGTGAAACAACAGCATGCACTCATTTGGTAACATCATATGTTGAAACCAGGAAAGGCAGGTTAGTTAGCTCCAAGATTAGAAAATACACACTAAGCAGCAGTGACCTCAAAGCAGGCAGAAGCATTAGCTTTCAGTAGTGTGCAATCATCTTAGCAACAGGCGAGCAGTAACTGAGGATGAAGTAATTCCTTGCATTCAATATTTTTAATTTAACTTCTAAGTTATTACTAGTCCAAATGTCATACCAACACCATTTCTTTGCCTTGATAATTAAAACACTGAATGCCATCAATAAAGTAAGTGCATTTTCCTATTCTTCTTGAATTTCACCAGTTTTTATTTTAGGGCAAGACTTTATTACACTACTTGCATAAATACAAGAAAAGTCATGAAGATATGCAAGTTGCTTTAAGGCTATGAAGCCCTGAAAACAAGCTGCTAGCAATCTACGTAAATCATGAGAAATAAAAGATCCAAAATAACACCTCATTAACTCCAATTCCTTCCAAAGCTGAATACCGAACTAATAATCAAGCCTTCAAACTCATAACATGCATTATGTGAGAAATGCATATACGGCTTGCTATTTATTATTAGCACAAGATTAAGCCTTGCGGTATTCAAACTGTATCAAAAGTAAAAGACTGCTGGTATTATGTATTAAGCAAGAGAAAATCAACAAAGAAATTTCCACTGCCGTATTTAAAGTAATCAGCATTAACCAATCAGAAATGAAGCCACTTTGTCCTAAATATTGGTAAGTGGATCCTCCAAACCTCAAAAGGCAAGACAAACAAAACACACGCATCTGTTGCTGAATCAGAACCAAATGTTAGCACTTTTTTTTTTTTTTTTTTTTTTATCTCCAAGCAACAAATCATTTGAGAGCTTTAGAGGAAAAAAATAGTATTTAAAATCTTAGTGTCAGACTGTCTCCCAGTTAGCTCTTAGTCTTTATTTTTCTCAGTTCTTCAGCAGAATAGAGAATAAATTCAGAGCATGCCTGACTCACTCCATGAAGATATTGCATCTAACCACATGAGGGCACGCTACACTGCAGGAACAGCAGAACACACAACGTGTGAAATCCCTGGGTTTAGAGGACTTTGGGGCTGTGTTATTGGGTCTGAATGGTACTTACCACTAAACAGCACATATTTTACAAAGCAAAATCGTTAGCTGATAGTCAACATATTTTGTTGACATCTTTGGGGTTAAAAAAACTGTTAAAATCAGTTAAGACAACATTAGTTGAGTTCTTTAAAGAACTCAACTGTAAAGCAGACAAAGTATTAAGAGAAAAAAAAAAGGCAAAATAGATGGTAATTTCTTTAGTAAGCTTCTCCCGCTTTTACTAAGTAATTCTGGGTTTATTTTATTGAAGAAGAAAAACTATTTCCTTACCAACCATTGTATCCAAAATACAGGATTTAATACTATGCTTTTGTTTGTTTGTTTTCCAGTGAGTAAGGCGTTGTATTAGAAAAACTAACGTAAGAGGATTCAAATAGTCTTAAACTGAATATCAAACTAAGACAGCAGGCAACTATAAGCTATATAAAAATATATATTTCAACATAAAACAATGTTGAAATTTCTCCCAGGAAACAGAAAAAGGTGATGCTCCTGAAGGAGACAGAGGTAAAGGATGCTGGACCACCATGGGTAGTGGTGACTTCAAAAGCCCCTCTCCAGTCTCTCAGCTACTGAGGGAGCCTTGAAGACTACCTACTAGGATGAACAAACTGTTTGTGAACTTTCCTAAACAGCATTCAAAGCAGTCTTATACATCACTAAAAACCTAAGGAAAATGATTCCCAGGAGTTTCAGTTTCAGTTAATGGAAAGTAATGGAAGTGAAATATTTCAGACATATGCAGTGAGTTAGTACTCTAGTTTCTCTGTAACATGCAATATAGTTTTATTTTAAAAAAATATTTCCCATAAAGAACAGAAAAACAAAACAAAACAAAAAGAAAAGAAAAAAAAAAAACAACAGATGAAACAAATCTCCCAACTCTATTTATGCAACAGATAAAGTCAAAATCTCCCCAAAATGGATATGATTCAATTTACTGGGAGTTCTACTTCCAACAGCATGAAGAATAATGAAATTAACTTATTCTTTGAGTCAAAAATTGTTTGTTGTTGTTTGCTTGCTTTTTGTTTTGTTTTTAAATAACAATTGGGGAAATTGAAGAAAACAATTTAAAATGACTACCAGGAAAATAAACAGAAATCATTTTCCAAGAAGACTGCAGATTTCTTTAAGGTAAAATCTGGATGGGTTAAAGCAATTGTTATTACCATCTTATTTCAATCCGTACCCAAAACAACTTCACTAAAATTAAATTGTAACTCTACAAAATGATATAATCATCTACAGCAGACCATACTAGACTACTACACTTTTTTGTTTTCTTCTCCTAAAATGTTTTTTTGTTTTGTTTTGCTTTTTTACCCTTGATCAAACAGTAAGTGAGCACTTGAATATCCAGTTTGGGGAAAGAATGACTTGAATTACTGAATTGGAACAGAATACAATTTCTAATGATGAGTTTTCAGATGCTGGTACATTTCATGTTCAGCTACCCATTTCACCACGATGACAACCTCCTGAATAGGTGGAAGTATCCAGGCAGAAGGTAATAACTGTTTCAGTCTTTCCATTTTAATTTGCCAATTGTTTCATTTCTGAAATAACTTTAAATGCAATCTTTAAAGAATCACCCACCAGTATCGATAGCTACACCTCCACCATTCAATTGCATTCATGCTTGCATTATGAAGAGCGAAGAAAACACCTGCAGAGATTGTAAATATATGGCACTGATAAATTCTTGGTCAAAAAGATAGCAGAGAATATTACCTGAATGTTATTTTCTTAGACTGCTTATTCTACACATTGTACACACTGGATAAAGTCTCCTTCACCAACTTGGGGGTTGGAAGTAGATTATCTTTAAGGTCCCTTCCAACCCGAGCCATTCTATGAACTTAAAATTCAAAAATCAGGATGTTAAATACGTTATCATATTTCAGTTGGAAAGTACCTCTGTAGGTCTCTCATCCAGCCTCTCATTATAGCAAGGACAACTTTGATGTAAAGTAAGGTTGCAACAGGCCTTGTCCAGTTGAGCCTTGGGTATGTCTAAGCATCGAGATTGAACCACCTCTCTGCACAAGCCTTTGTAACATTTGACCACCTTCACAATGTAAAATTCTTTCCTCCCATCAACTGAGCCTCCCTCTCTGCAACTTGTGCTCATTGCCTCTTGTCCTCTCATTGTGTCTCTCCTCAATGAACACGGCTTATAGCTCCACCTGCTCTCCATTCTCCCATCGGGTAGCTGTAGAGAGCACTAAGTTCTCCCTTCTCTTCTCCAGGCTGAACAAAGTCAGGGCTCTCAGCCTCTCCTCGTGTTGGACTCCTTTGCACTTGTCTCACATTGAGTTTGTTGCCCACCAGGACCCTAACAACCTTTTTTTTTTTATACAGCTGTGCCTAGGCAGCCCATCGCCAGCCTGCATCATGACATTAGGCTATTACAGCCTTATGCAGATGTATTCCAAATACAGTCAAGAGCCCTTCCCTTGACAAAACACTCAATTTCTCTCTTTTGTGTGCTTTTTACATAACAATACAGGAAAGAAACCTATCTTACAAAATGGAAGGTAATTGTGTAATTGCAAACAAATTGTCTGAGAAACTCAAAGGAGCTTGTTAGAAGCTTTTGTTATTTCTTTTTAAATCAATTCAACTTTCCAGTTAATACAATCCAAATAAAATGAGACTCAATGCTGTCTTTTCTTGCTACTATATACATCTATGTATGTATCTGTACATGCTGTATCTGCTATTACAGAACAGCAACCTCATCCATTTGGACTGTAGGCTGGTATTACTGCCTAGGAGAGCGTATTCCATGTGTTAAAAAGGGTACTGTTCTGTGTTGGCATACAAACATATTAAACATATTTAATTTTATTTTATGATTTTATTCTTTGGGGACCTGCCATGGCAGCTGAGCTTGCTAATTCAAATAGCCTATTTAGAGACAGGCTTCTAGACATGTCAGGAGAACCTCGCCAGAAACCACTGTTGGTCATACTAGAAGCAAGTCCTGTCTAACATCTCCTGCTTGGCTTTCTCCCAGCATCTGCTAGGAACAGAAACCATTTCTTCATTCCTTCTGCTGATGCTGATTTCTTATCAGAAGAACATAGAGCAGTAACATCATCCCACACAGATCTAACAGCTATTCTGTCCCACACATTCCACAGACAGATATAGTTGAGTAGAAATCAACATATTTTTTTCTTTGTTTGTTTCAACAAAAGCATGAGTAATCCATCTAATTATCCCATTGCATATGGCACCTAAACCTGTCTAATCACCACAGCACTAGGCATTTGTCTGCCTACCTGACAGTTCAATTCGGTTTGTATTTTTCCCCCCACGGGTAAAGAGATGAGATTGTTTTCCCCTCCTGCTGCACATGGAATAGTCTTTCCTAATCCACTCTCTCTCACCATTACCACTGGCAGCACTGATTTTCTGAATAGTAGTGCAGTAACAATAACTTTGGCTTAAACTTAACCATATGGAGAAAGAAAGCACGAAATTACAAATTTGAGGGAAAATAATCCTAACTGGCAGTAACAGCCAATAAAAGTCTTAGAGATGTAAAAGAAAAGTATCTGATATATATATTCCCAGCAGTAAGTGGCAATTGGCAGAACAGAACAGCGGGTGCCAAAGAGAAGGTGTTGAAACACTGAAAGTGACATTAAGTTGGTTTTCAACTCATACCAGCACAGGCAGCGATGGCGCACAAAATAAGCTTCTTATTAAAGACCAAATATATTATTTAGCATTAAAGTATGTGGACTTCAGCCTGTATTCTTAACAATAAGCTATTTAACAAAGTTGTCATCCTTAACAATATATAATTTCATATTACATTTTTACACCAATTATCTCAGTAGGATATTACTGCTAAAAATAAAAAGTAGAGTTTCTTCAGTCACCTTCCTAACAAGCACTTCTTAACTGTGTTTTCTATAATTATGAAAAGAAAAGCCTTGCCAAAATGCCAGCATTCTGTAACATAACTGGTCCATAGCATAACTTTCTTCTGCAGCTAAGTATTGCTCAAGAAAAGAATCACACTTCTTTCCAAATACTAGTAGAGATGTTAAAAGACATCCAACTTAGTGTTTGAGGATGCAGTTTAGTTTCTACACCTTCACAGCAATGCATATGAGTCAGTCTAAACTTGCAAATGTCTAACAAGAAAAAAGCAAGGATTGACTTGCAAAGTATCAAAAATGTGTAAATAAATACATCTGAAAGGACAATATGGAAGGTTTCAGCCAGTTAACAAGGAATGTGTAACAGTTTATAAAAATCTTATCTGAGTACAGCCTAAAAGACTAGAGACTGATAACAAACGCTAAGATTAGTATGCATTAATGGAAATGATTGTGTAAGCACCAGAGTACAAGTAGAGCAAATGATTAAAAGAACAAGGAGAAAGTAAAATTCTTCCACTGTTCAACTTGAAAGCTTGTACATCAGGCTAAGTACTTATCCGGATGTTTTTCCACAAGTGTATTTGTACCTGGCTTGGGTATTCCTGGGCACTTTTATCTTAGATACAATGAAACAAAATAATAAATTTATTTTTCATTAATCATATTATTTGATTAGTTACATTTAAATAAATACATCCCTTGTACTGTGTCTAAATAATTCCTCATTTTTGCCATAACTATATGAATACCTACATAATGGAAGGAACAAAACTGATTTGCCTTTCTTTTTGTGAAGGAGCTAACAAAAGACGATTTTGCTATTGAATCACTATACAACATAATCCCATATCACTGAACATCAGTTTCACTAAGATATATGTATCGACACAAATTAAATACATTTTTACTTAATTAATTAGGGAATTAGCTACAAGGGTAAGAGAATGATGGGCTTTGCCTGTGATTGAAACCAAAAACGTTTCTTTATTGCTAAGGATGTAGTCTGGGCGGTGTTACAAGAGGTTCTTGAAAAAGAAGAAATAAAAGAGCTACAAAAGCCTAGCTGAGACCAAATCTGTTTATTTTGGATTGGTAGAAAACTTGACCTGAGGCCAGATCTGTACTAGAAAGATTTGCTACCAGAACTGTTGCTGACTGCTTAAGCTCCTCTCACACAAGCAGAGCTGTTCAGTGCTCTGCATCTGCAGCAGGGATGGTTTAGGCAGGCTCACAGCTGCTGATGCTGCTACACCAGCAGACCATACCTGCACTGGGTTTTCACTTGGCTCGCTTAAATAAATGGTCTTATTCAGAAACTGGTTGAGTTAAACTAGTACAAATCCACAAATCCAATTACGGTGAATTTAAAGTCAAGCACATTTTGTTTTAGAGTTCTGGCTGACTACGAAAGGCTTAAAATACAGAATACATGTTAATGAATGTATGAAGAATGTTACTCAGCAGAAATAAGAACCATCATGCGAAGATGGACTCTATTACTTTAATGTTTAGATACTACTTAGGCTTTAGCTATCAAAAAAGATGATCATGCACTTTTTCCATTTAATATGTAAATCTTTGACTTTTTGAAGGCAATTTTCTTTGGTCAGCTTGAACTTTAAAATACAGTAATAGTAGGAGAAGCGAATGAATTTTCTTATATATAGTACAGGTCAACACATTCAGACTATTTTTTTATCAATTATAATGCTACATTTAGAAGCTCCAGCAGCATTCGACTGCAAGCTGGTTTGTCCTTTCATTTTCTTACTTTATTCTCCTATTTTTGGCCTTAAGTTTTCTAATGATAAACTATGCAACTTTTTTCCCATACAAATGATTTTCATGATAGAGCACTAACCAGAAGGTATTTCCTGAGGACTAGCATTAAGGATTGAAGATTAAATGTCAGACTTTCAAATTCAATTTATTTGGTACCATTTATTACTTGAAGCATCTAATATTACAATGCTTTAAAAATAAAAAGTCTGAAAGCCTTTATTACATGATCTAGTTTTCCAAGAAATTCTAGGTCAAATAAATATGATTTGCTCTGTTGACAAACTGTCAGAAAGGTAGAAAGAGGTTTTAAAAGTAGACATGGGAGTATGATATACAAAAGCACACGCCCAACAATTTATTTTTATTTTTAAAGATCTGAACTGGAAGGAAAAATACTAAATGCATCCTCTGGAATATCCTTGTCAAAAGTTTCATCAGTTTTACGTTATGTAGTGTCAGTCACCCATATTCCTTTGAAAGCTAAATGTAGGTTAGATTTAATTAGGTCATCAGACAATATTGAGACCATTTCATTTAAACTCTCAGTTTTACCTTGCCTCCGACTACCACTCCAAAGGTAGTGTAAAGAGACTGCTCAGTGTATATATTTCTGCCAAATAAAACTATTAGCCCACTGAAGAAAAATGTAAGTTATGCATTTCCTGGGATCTCTATGTTTTAACACAGAAAGAAAGACCTTGCACTTCGACACAAACTGGTTCAAGCTTGCTAGGTATATTTTTTTCAGCTGGTTGGTTAGCTTGTCTCTGAAGTGGGAAAACATACCTTCCAGAAGAAAAAATACACACACATATATATATATATATTTGCATACTAATGTATATGCATATCAATTTATGCTGAACTGTGGTAAGCTAACCCACACCTCTAAGAATTTGTAAGAGCAATATCACTGCATGCTTCGCAGAAGATGGTCATGCAATACAGTGGCTATACAGAAAGATACTAACAGAGTTTTTAAAATGATTAATTTGTGAACGAGTAAGAGAAGTTTGCTTCAACTGCTTAGTTGTGAGCTAACAAGAAACACTGTAAAGCTTCACAAACATCTTGACAACATCAGCAGCTGAAAAAGACGTGCTACAGAGTACAAATGCTTCAAATAAAAGTATTTATTTGAAATTAAGGAAGGATTATACACATTGAATAGCAGGAAGCATTTCTTTTCAGGAAGATAAATAGTTCAGTGTGCCATTTAAGAATAATTATGAAGATTTACATTTCCTGGCTGTCATTCTCTCTTATCTAATACTCCTCTGCATATTAAAAACAACAACAAACCTTGAATAATTTGTAAGATTTTCACCCATGACTGTGAATACAAACAGTGTGCAAGTAGATTAATCAGAATACAATCAGCAGGAAAGGATCCGTTTTTAAGTAACAAAACCAACCAAACTTAACATCCAGAGATATCCTGCAGCATTAGATAAAGGGAAGCTCTTTCTGTTAATACAATCACATCTAGAAAAGCTAGAAGCCACTTGGTAGCAGAAAAGCCACTGGGTATGTTTATCCTCTGCCACAGGTGGGGGGGGCTTGTTTGGGAATTCACAGAAAGTTTTGTGCATTCAATTTTTTTTAATACTCTTGATTACATAGTAGATAAATAAAACAATTAAATGAAATATCAAATCAAAATATATATATTATAACTAGAAAACAAGAAGCAAATCACAAACCTGGCCTTTAAGTGAGGCAGCATTTGCCTCTAAATGATAGATTTTGTTTTACAAAGAGAATTCACACTTAGATCTTTGCATGTCCAGTATCTGGCACCAACCACCAATCTCTAAGTCCAAATCTAAATAGCCTGATAGCTTTCTACATAGGCAAGTGCAGGTGGAACTAAGGTTCAAGAAGCTTAAATACTCACTTTTAGTTCATACATGAAATTGAACTCACAGAAAGGATATTGAGTTAGAGAACCTGAAAAAATTACCATAGAAATCCATTCTGCGTTTGCTGAATATTTTTGGCCAGAATATGAATTCAAGCAGCTAAGTATATAATTTTTATGATCTCTTTAATACAATCAGTTATGAATGGAAAAATTGATTTATTTTAATGTTTGATGGCACAAGGAAGGTGACAGGCAAGATTTCACACCTATTAACCTTTTGAAAGCAAAATATTTGCTATGTAAGTATGGATGTGTTTTGAAGGCTGAATTTCCCCTCCCCTTTTTCAATCTGTTTGAAAAAAAAAAATGTACCCTCTATAGCAACCATGCCCTTTGCTTCAAATAATCCATCCTTGAGCAGCTTTCTAAAAACTCCCTACGCTGAGTTGAAAAGATGGATGTACAAAGAACTAACAAAACAGGAAAGCTGCACAGACTAAGCGAGCAAAAAGCTCTTGGAAGTATGAACAGCCACTTTGTTGTGAGTTTGTACAGCACATGGCACAGCGAAGCTCTGATCCACGGCGGCACACGCCAGAAGATAACCGAAGCCCAAAAACATGCCATTATTCATTAGGCATATGGTGCTAGTGCTGGAGCATTTTGTAATGAATCACAACTTCGCTTCGCTATGACTTGGGGGCACAGCTTGCACTCAAAGATAAAGTCCCCATTTAAAACGCTGTTACCAAAGGAGGAACGTCTGCTGATTTATCTCTGGCTGATAAATGCCCCGATTTTTAAGAAGGCATTAGGTCGCTTATTAGTCTCAAAGTTGAGCACCAGCTGGGGGGAAGCCAGAAGTTCCTTACCAAGTATATTAGGCTCTCCTAGGCTAAGTGGAAATGAATAAGTTGTTAGCAGAATAAGAAGCCTCAGTGCTGACCTGAAACTGTGCCCTCGGTAACAATAACAAAAATGAAAACCTACATATACACACACACCTAAGAGGAACACATTCCCTGGTTTTAATAGAGAGATCAGAATCACTCTTGAAAGAGATAACAGGGAATTTTCGCAGGAAGAGGCAGAACACCACGAAGACTCCCCCAACATTTAGTAAGCCTTGATTGCTCGTTATTTCTGATTATCGGTCTCTGAGTAAGGACAAACCTCCTGGCTGTTTATACTTGACCCAGTCCACATCCCAATCCCAACACGTAATAAAAATATTACAACTGGCTTAGAATAGTAGAATCTGGCAATCCTTTTCTTCTTAAAGGAAAATGTCTCGAGAATTGAAGCGAGAAAAAAGGTCAAAACAGCACTGTGACCTTTCCTGCTTTCTGTAAGCTGAATGAATTAATATTATGCCTTGAGTTTGTTCACATCTTTTTTTTTTTCCTTCAGTAAATTGCTCAGATTGTAGCTGCAATCTTCCACAAACCCCAGAGTAATATAATTCAATAATAAAAGTAATTAAAACGTAGCAGCTAAGTTCCCTGACCCAAGCGCTTACATGCCAAATCATCAGAGGTCTCCATCAGTTTTCTTACTTTCTCATGAGCCTGTGACACAGATTTTTAACTGAAATCCTTCAGACTTCAAACTTAGAGAAGGACACGCATAAGACAGAGGAGAAAGGATACAAGAGAATTCAATAACAATTCTGGTGTTTGATATTTGAATAAAGTAAAAAAGAAACAAATGACACACTACACATAAACAGTTATGTCAATGAAGTTAATCAATAGTAAAGCTGACCACAAAGAAGCACTAAGGGCATTTGCTGCCTTTAGTAATAAAATGGTAGATAAACTTCAATACTGAAAATATTAAGAATTATTAACATTTCAAGTGAGGAAACAAGGATATACACATAAAGCTATCACTATTCAAAAGAGATCAAAGAGATGCTGTGAAATGACTCTTCGCATGCCAAATGCTTCTACTCACTGATGGTCAACAAGGCAAAGTCCGCACAGGAAAGAAATTCAGAAAAAAAAAAAAAAAAAAAGTCATTCTGCCACCATGCATGGAACAGACCTCAAAAAAAAAGTATCTAGGTCATCTCACCCCAAAACAGAATCAGCTCTACCTCTGTTGTATGGCAGAACCGTAACCTAATTGCTTCAAAGACCTTGAATACTGGCGGATTGCATGACCTCCTTGGCAAATCTATTGCAATGCTTCACTAGCCTTACTACAAAAAAGCTTTTACTGATATCTAGCTGGAATCTTCCCCTTTGCAATTTAAGTCCATGATTTCCCATCCTATCCACTACAGGCATGGCAAACAAATTGTCCTGCTCCCCCTTAATGCATTTGAGAACTGTTACATCTCACTTCTGTCTTCTTTCCTTAGAATAACAGCTCCAATTTGTACCGTGTTTCACAGAAGGTCCTACTTTCTAGACTTCTGATCAGTGTTATGGCTCTTATCTAGACTCCCCGTGCCTGTTCAAATCTTTCTTCAAGTGCAGTGCTTAAACTGGACATCATCTGCCATCCTACTTGGCCAGTACAACACACCCAGCCCTAAAAAGCATAGGAGGGTTATTTTTTAGACATCTCATACCTGTGTACAGGTTTAACAGAAGTTTTATTGACTGTAGAAATTCCAGTTTCTCCCTCAAAAAAGAGATACAGTGGAATAAAAACCAGAGGAAGAGTGAACAGAGTAACTGTCCCTCCCCCTACACAAACTTTCATGATATATCCTGTGTTCTGTTTTAGCCTGTAAGTTCTCATGATATATCCTCTGAACCCCTGTTCTCAGGAGTTGTTGGCTCCCACCAGCGGGGTGTTCAAAGACAGTGATCACATTTACCAAGTCCTACAGTCACCCATAACCACCTATAACCCATTCTGGAACCATCTCCTGTTGGACACAGCTGAAGACAGGATACATGGCAAATCAAAACTTGTCCTTACAAGCACCAGGTACTTATCAAAGTATTTGTCGTTGAAGTTTTGTGCTGTTTTTAGCAGGGCTTTGCCTCTGAAATAGGCTGCCTGGACTCAGCAGCTATGTCGCAGCACTTGTAATTCCCACGTTGGTGCGTTTCAGTGTTAGAGCGTTTGAAGAAAACTTCAGTACAACCGAGAAGATTATTTGCCACTGAAAAACATTTCTTGGCTACCAGAATACTGAAACGCATACTCAGCCCCACCTGAAAAATCTGTTTAAAAGTTGCCCTTCAAATGGGTCACAACTCCACTAATACGTTAACAAATAGTCATAAATCTGTCCCGGTCTACTATTGCATTTGATACTGACAAATCTGAAGATGGTTTTGAGTGGCTCTTTGAGTAATGTAGAGCATTACTCATCTGCAGTGGCAGTGTATGGCAACAAACACCTCTGCTGCAGCAGGATTTTTTAATTACCTTTTTGCAGTCTTCACACAGCTATGGAGCTACCATGTAATTTTTATCCTAACATGTAGCAAATTGAATTTTAAAGCTAGAGTATATCTTCTAGTAAAATACACATTTAAAATGAAAAAGACTTCTAGCTATAAAGTTCCTTCAAAAGAGAAAGCACTTGCACATTTACTCTGTCTTTGAATAACTTAATTTTACATTTATCTGTAGGAATCAATTTCTAAAAGCATATGTGATTTAAAATAACTCTGGGGATATCTGCAGAACCTACATGCTAAAACTTTTATCAGTCTGTTTTTTTTTTTATATGCAATTTGCTGTCAAATGTCAACAACAAAATTAACATATTTTCAAATCTTGTCACATATCTATAAGAAGAATGAAGATTATGTTACTTTTATATCACATAAGGTAAATGTCTCTTTACTTAGTACATGTACAAAATCAGTTCATGACAGCTGGAACTGATTTCCACCATCACACGGAGAAAGATAATCAGAATTGAATCCTGTCTTTTTTATTTTTGTTGGTGGTGGTTGGTTGTTTTTTGTTGTTTGTTCTGTTTTTATTTTTATTTATATCTTTTTTTCTCCCCTCAAACTGACACTTGCACATAACCAAGCAAGAATCAAAAAGAAACAGGGAAAGTAAAGCTACACTTCCTACCAGGGAGCCATCTCAAGGAAACACCTGTAGTCAGAATGGCACTTCAGTATTTGCTTATCATTAAACAACTACTTACAGTAGGATTAACAGGAGTTTCAATTGTTTTCATAAATCATGCGAGTAAGAGTGAACCAGCACATTGCCTGCAGTAAATACCAGAGTCATGCAACAGAATTATGAGAAACCACATTATAAATCAGGAATATAGCTTCTTAGCCACAATATTTCTAACAATACAAACTTGTTAAAACTGGAAAGTAGCAGTTTGACTTATTATCAGCTCATAAACAAAGAAATAGGTAGTGAGTATTAGACTTGAGACAATCTACCTCTAATCCTCATCCTGAGTACTTATAAATTTGCATGAATTTACAACTTCCCACTTGCTTCAGTTACCCCCTCTGTATATATACATTATGCTACGTTTTTGTGAAAACGGTCATCAACAATGGTTCTACCATTTCCAGACCAATATTACCCAAAATATATCACTTTGCCAACATCTCACAGCCCTCCTGTCAAGAAGACCAAGCATCTTCATGTCTTGCACTGCAGACATGCAATGTATGAAGGGAGCAAAGGGAGAAGAGGCTGCTCTGTAGGAAGATGGGGATGGTTGCCCAGGGAAGCCATGGATGCCAAGTGATCCCACCTCTCTACTGCAGAAATCTCAAGTTGTGCAATAACCAGAAACAATTTAAAAAAACTTACAGGGCTTTTCCCCAATTTCTTATTTTTTTCTACCCACACTGAAAAAAGCTGGTGGCACGGGTGAGGTAAGCAAATATGCAGAGGAGGCTCATCCAAAATGATAATCAGTGGCTAGTACATGGTAGTAGCTAGTATCTTTAAACAGTTTCTGCACGCTGCTTTATTTTGACAGACTAATGAGAGACTGTCCCTGGTTGGCAATCAAAAGGATATTCAAGTTTCCCTCTCTTATATCAAACTATAAAAAGCATTGCTTTATGTAAAAGAGATGTCAAATCACCATCTTTTCCATCACAGTTTTTTTTTGTTTTTTTTGTTTTTTTTTTCTGAGAAAAATAAACACTGATAAAAACCGATAGAGCACCAGTCTTTTACAATAAACTTATTTCAAAGTGCATTGATGCATCATCATTGCAGTACCCCAGCACCTCAAAAAAGGCCTCACAAAAACAGCGACATCTCTTTTGAGCTTTAAAAATTTTGAATTGCCTATAGCATTCTCCAGACATGGAGTTTTTTGTTAGTTCTTTTCTGCTTTGAAAAAGGAAGACGACTGCTCTTCTGTCATACCTAGGAATGCTTTTTGCCTTTAGTCATTTAGAGAGCAAAGCAAAAGCATATCTGTTTATTATTACAGGCAGATTATGCTGAGCTATCAATTTTACGTTAATCTATGCTAATCTACACATGTTTGGTAACAGACTCAGGGACAACATTGTTACCATACAAAAATTTACCTTGGGAGGATGTGTCTTATAGCTGCTTCTTTATTCTGGATGCAGTGCCCAGAAAAGTAAGACAAGACTGGTTTATGAGCACCTGTTCTGTGACCATTTTGCTCTCCAACATTTTTTTTTTCCCCAATTGCTTCCCAGTACACATGCAGATGCCTGCAACTGCAGATGAGTTGACTGTTTCGCAACCATATGTACAGCAACTCATCAACTGGCTTATGTTTCCTTGTGTGGAACGACTAAGTACAAGCTAAATAAATAAATACGATATGGCAAGCAGAAATACCTAATAAATAATGAATTCTGGTATACATTTCATCTCTAAATAAAACCAATTTTAGCATATAGACTGTGCTAGGGAACACAATTTAATACAAGGTCTAATATTGGAAGAAATATGAAAATATATTTTCTAAATCCACTGAGGAATTTGGAACTCTTGCGATAAAAACTAATATTCATTAATATAATGAAACTTATAAAAATGAATAATAAAATTGAATATTCAGGGATAAGGTGATTATTCAGAATTGATTAATATGGTCAACAAAACACGTTGACTTGACCAACATGAAATATTTAATGTAAAATTCCAGTATTTTTTTCATTTATGCAGCTTGTATCAAGATAGGATATTTATTAAACCTAGAATCTATTAAAAGCTAGATCTCTTCTAAAGTCACAGAATTGTTTGAAACAGATTTGTTTAAAAAGCAATTACAATAAAATCCAACAAAAAAAAACTCTGTTTTTGTGAAGTTCTTCAGTAAATCATATGATATTTACTAAATTACAGTGGCACTAAATAAAATTTCAAGGACGAACAACATCATAAAAGTCTCACGAAAAGTAAAAATGACTTATGCAGTAATATGAAGCATAATTATAAATGTTAATAAAGGCTTTATGGATATCAAGTGGCCCACACACTCTCAGTGGACAAAAGTAGAACTTTAATGAATGCAGCATAAGGCACATTTTAATGACACAATTAGTTTTTTGATAGTTCCATCCTGAATAAATGGAAATACAGAAACCCAACATAAGCTTCCCTGTTGGACTTTTGTGAAATTACATGCTAATTACACATATTCATATTCTGGCCAAATAAGCTTTTTTCAAAGTATTCATATGCTATGCTGATAAAAGTATTATCTCATATAAATACTTAGTGAACAGTGATAGTATCATATATGTGCATAGCAGATCATATAACCTCAAAGAATGCTTCATATAGGCTTATAGCAACTGTTGACAAGGAAATCAGTGAAGATAATATTTTATACAGTACTGGGCAGTGTGATGGAGAAATAGGATATTTTTTAAAAAAATAATATATCATGACAAAATATATATCTTCTTAGTCTTTGAAGCCTTAGCTTTCGAATGAAAGACACACATTTGAAGAGCAGCTGACTTGCTGCAACTGAGTTGACTCATAAAGATTATACATTACCTAAGTATTTGCCAGCAGTCCAGTGGAAAAAAAAAAAAAAAAAAAAAAAAAAGTAATTAAATTTGAAGTTGACTGCCAGTTATATAGAAAAAAACTGTTACGTGACTGGTTTTCCAATGAATAAACTAGATTTCTCTGAAGTCTTATAAAACTCAATATATAACCAGCTGATGAATTCAGACCCAACAGCCTGGTAACCAAAACCACTTTTTCTCTCAAACAGGAATTTCTGAACCAGAACATGCAACCTTGCTGATTCGTGCTCTTTTATGTAATAAAAACACAGCAGCCCAAAAGCTGTGTCAGAGTGAAAAGTACTTCTGAACCAGATGTTACCATGGGAGCCTTAAGGAACAACTGATATACCTACTGTTAGCCAGCCCTACTAAGGGAAAAACAAGGAACTCCATAGAGCCTGGTATCAAAAAAGGCACAAGAAATTCTGAGTTAAAATAAGCAGTAATTTTGTAAATGCACTGATTTTAAAAGAATCTAGATATTACATCAGGAAGGAGATTGAAGAAGAAAAAAGGTAAGAAAATATCACAGGATGTATGTGATCACAGGACATCATCACAGGAAAATGATGTAACAACTAGAAATTCTTTGGCCAAAGGACATATTTGAAGGAGTGGCCAGAAATGGTCTAGTCAAATAGGAGTAGTAAGACAATACTGCACAAAATTGCTATAAGAAGCTAAAACCTGAAATTAAACTTCTAAAATCATCATCTCTGAAGTTCTATAACTGCTTCTTCTCACTACATTTCCACTCCATAAAGAATGAAAGCTTGTATATTTTCAGTAGTTTTCCTTCCAGTTCAAAAATATTTAATTACATTTTCTCGACATGCAATTCATAAGTTTTATTGGTATTTTGGCACACAAAAATAGGCAATTGGGAAAAGTAAAGGATTGGAAGGGAGGCAAGAAGGACAAGGAGATGAGAGGACTATGTTACATTAACTTAAAGATCCATTGGCTTCCTTATGATACATTGACATTTGCTATCAAGACCACTGGAAGCCACAAGGCATAGGTCCGCAGAAGCTATAGCAGATAACGATTTCAGGTCAAGGTTTCATCCTTCACAGCAGCTCTGGAGTTGCACCTGGTTCTAAACTGGCGCAGAGAAATACTATCAGAATATTTTCACATTTTTTGAAACAGTTTTGTAAGCCAAATGTTTCTTCAGAATTGAGATCTATGAAGAAAATACTAACACGAAAATGAAAGGATTTTGACTGTTGTCTGACTTTTCCTCGGCTTGTTCAAAATCCACACTGTGGCCATGACCACTGGCTATTCTAGTAATCCCTCCTCCACCCCCACCCCCCTTTTTTTTTTTTTTTTTTTTTATGTCAATGCATCTTCTTGGGAACTCAGGCACAGTTACAGGGTTGGCTAATGACTCAATAAACACTTCACAATTGGATGTGACTGTGGTATGCACCGATTAAACAGTAACTCAACAACATACATGATTTTAGTACAAAAATAAAAGATAACAGCACCAGAGAATAGCACTCCTGATAGAAGTATGTGCTGCAGTCATTGAAGTCCTCGATCTCAAGTAGCCGAGAGACTATAGTGAGTAAGGAATTAACGGAGTTAATGGGTTAACAAGTTCATGTGAAGAGAGCATCAGCATGTACCTTCTTAGAGTGATTATTTTTAGATACACAAAACTAAAAAGTCCTCTTGACCATCACTCAAGGCCACGCATAGCAACTTGCACTTCGATTCCTCTCAAGAATAGCGATCCCATTTCTGTGATAGTTAAGTGCCAAATTATTGGCTACTTAATAGTACTTCTATGGGCACAAGCTCACAAAAACATAGCTAGAGACAGATCTAGTCACAATTCTCCCTTTACAGTCTGTGGTGGCTTACATCTACTTCCCTAGAGGAAACAACGCCAGCCTTGCTTCCCTGGCTTCCACAGGGGACTTGGTGGAACAGCTGTGGGATGCATCCCATTCCGAGGCCAACCAGCCCATCCTCATTTCAAGGCCAAGCAGCATCAGCGATATCTGGGC
The DNA here is from genome assembly GCF_047663525.1 of Anas platyrhynchos. Taxonomy (NCBI): domain Eukaryota; kingdom Metazoa; phylum Chordata; class Aves; order Anseriformes; family Anatidae; genus Anas; species Anas platyrhynchos. The sequence continues at coordinate 76,039,884 of NC_092590.1, forward strand.
TCCCCAGTACAAGAGAGATGTGGGCATACTGGAAAGATCCAGTGTAGTAGGGTCACCAAGATGATCAAAAGACTGGAGTACCTCTGCTGTGAGGAGAGGCCAAGAGAGCTTGGAGAACAGAAGAGGCTTGAGGAAAGGGGGTGGGGGGGGTGGTATCAATGTCTCTGAAAGCAGCTGAAGGGGTTGGTGGAGATGCCGGAGCCAGGCTCTACTCAATGGTGCCCAGGGCCAGGCCCAGAGGCTGTGGGCCTAGTCCGGAGCCCCGGTGGCTCCCCCTGCCCCTCAGGCAGCACTGCTGGGCCAGGCAGGTGCCGGAGCCCTGGCACAGGCTGCCCAGAGCTTGGGGGGCTCCTCCTGGGGGAGCTGCAGCAGCCTCCAGGACACAATTTTAGAATTTCTATGCTAGCAAAGTATATATAAAAATACACCATTCTAACTGGTTGGGTTATAAAAATACAGCATTCCAACTGGTTGGGTATAAACTAAATGAGCTTCTTACAAACTGATACTCCGGGCTTTCTATCTCAGTTTCATGAGAGATGTGAAATAAATGATCTATGGACATTTACCGTTCTTGCTGGCTCATCCAGCATAAAAGACTATTTGCTGGGTTGTAAAAACTAAACAACTACAAAAGCAAGAAACAAAACAAAGGAGGAAAAGAAAAAAAAAAAAGAAAAAAAAAAGCTAAATCCCTCCCATTAATTGAGGATACTCTTAAGTCTAAAGAGAAAACTGCAGGGCCAATCACTTGAACAGAGAACATGATTGTATATCTTGATTATACCAATTTTACTCTTCAATGAAAAAGGCCGAGAAGTGTGAAGAACACATGCTGTACTAAGCTCTCTTTAAAGATGTATAAAATATTATACAGTGACTACTATACTGAGCTCAAAATTTCAGTCTTCAGTTTCAAAGTGCTTAGTAACTTTTGTTCAGTAAATTAAAACACCCACAAAAAATCCAGAATGAGGAGTGCAGCAGTAATTTCCACTCCTCTTGCAGTTTTTCTGCAAGAAATAAATTTTTCACAGGAGACTAAAGACCAGAAAGATCACAACTGCCTTTTATTTTATTTTATTTTATTTTTTAAGTGCCACAGACAACCCCCCAAAACCTTTTTCTTTAACAACAAACTCCTGCTACATTGTACCTAATGTTCAAAACAAACTAAAATTGAATTAAAAATGCATTCACAACATGCCCTTTGAGAGAAAAAGAAATAGTGAGCTGTGTCAGTCCATTCTGTATACTATAATACTGGTATGTACCTACCAAAAAAGTTGACAGACAATAATGACAGGTACAACTTTGATTATTCTGTCCCAAGACTTTATAATATTTGTATAATAGGGTATAACAAAAAGTACGTGGCCTGTCATGTTAGCAGGTACACACACCTCAAAGCCACGTCTAGCCTTTTCAGTTTCAAGTAATGATCAGAAAAATGATGCCTGAGGAATGATGATAAAGTACAGTAGATAAAGTGCCAAGGCTCTTAAGTTTTTCTTTGATTTAGAACAGGAGGTCAACTTTTCACCCTCCATGATACAGCACTGCAGCTTTCAACCTGACTTTACTGCAAGCAATGAACTCTAGAAAACCTGAAAGGTAACTAAGCCAGGAACACATGAAAGACCCTAACAGACAAAGAGACTGAAAGCCTCTACTAATCAGACACCAAGCAATAAATGATGGCCTAGAAAGCAATATTACCAACTCATTTTTAGCTGTCAAGATAAGCTAGCAAGGAAGGAGAAAGTTCTCTTTCTAGACCTGTCTACCACATGAAGAAGAAGCAGCCAGCTGCAGGTCAAAGCCTCAAATAACTTGTTTTGTGTCCAAATTTGCACACAATTAAATTATCAGTCCTAAATTCTTGATATTAGTAATAGTGCCATTAAGCATATGCTCTGGATGAGGATGGCACGGCCATAAATTTCCATTCATTTCTGGTTAATAACCCTGACACATCTTGAACAAGCAAGCTAGAACTCTGAATTCAGAGTCTCCAAATTTATTTGACAGGGAGTTTATTTTTCACATAAGTTGCTCACAAACAAAAACTTATTTTACCAGGCATTGATCATTATAAAATGAACTAACTGATCATAATTGGTACTACAGCAATAATATAGCTGCATCTTTTCCATTACTCTAACAAACACTTCCATTATGTCAGGCAAGAACTTCTCAAATAAAGCACGTTTCCTTTTCTAGAAAGGATTAAAAACAAACAAAATAAAACACTACAACAAGCTTTTAAAGTCATCACATACACATAACAAACAATATCATATTGCACGTACATGAAAGCACAGAGCCTCTCAGTTTCAAAAGAAATACTTCATGGAAGTATACAAAGAGATCATGTAGTAAAATATATGAAGAAATCAGATTTGAAAAATGTGTACTGAGTGGAAGACAGGGAAAAAAATGTGCGTGTGCATGTTGATCCTCACGCATGTATTTTGCTTAATGCTTTTTGAGCTAATTCCTTTTTCAGAAAAGTGAAAAAACTATCTGGCAATAGCTCAGGAAAATGTAACTGAATATCTCTTCCCTTCAAAAATGAATAGGTGTACCTTAGCTGCCACTATTTTGTACTTGTATTAGTATAACCTTACAGAATAATATATGGTTAATTAAAATATTTCAAGCAAAGTAATAAAAGCTTAATCGTTCTCCACTACCAAGTGTAGATATGTGTAATTTGCTGGGAAAAATTGAATAGGTTAATACGTATCCCCTGGAAACAACTCAACATTCAGAAACTATTCAGTATGCTAGATTCATTATGCTTCTATATGAACACCTTCTAATAAAAGAAGTTACCATTAGCATAAGCAGATACAATACAATTTCATTACTATAGAGCGACATGAAATGAATAAGGAAAATTAATTCCTGTTGCAAATCTCATTTCCCTAAAATCCTTCTTTGAAAACTGTCAGTTTAACCATTTGTACAAGCAGATAAGGTTTGAGAACAAGGAAAGCAAAAAATGAGCATGCAGCTCAGTAAAAGGTCTACTCCCATGGTTAAATGCAACAAAATTGCAGGTGTGTCTAATAAAATGATGTTCACAAAACACAGGGTTAGCTTGCAATATGAAAGGTCGGTATATCGGTATGTACCATACTCATGTTTATACTGCTTTGTATGCTCTACTCAGCGTTGGTGAGGCCACACCAGAAGTACTGTGCCCAGCTGTGGGCTGCTCAATACCAGACAGCTTGTTGATCCATACTGGATCAACATCTGCCTTCAAACTACTTCAGGGCCTGGGGGCACCTCCGCTGTGAGGAGAGGCCGAGAGAGCTGGGGCTGCTGGGCCTGGGGACGAGGAAGGCAGGGGGATCCCATCCGTGTCCGACAAGTCCCGCAGGGAGGTGTGGAGAGGATGGAGCCAGGCTCTGCTCTGAGGTGCCCAGGGCCAGGCCCAGAGGCCCTGGGCCCATCCTCGATGGGTGCTGGGCACCCTCCTTGAGCAGGGGCTTGGACCAGGTGGCCTCCAGACGTGCCTTCCAGCCTCAGCCTTGCTGTGGTTCTGGGAGTGCAATCCGACGGGTCATGCTTGCAGTAACTTGTGGCATGGGAGGAATTCTGGTTTATTCTCTTCCACACTAACAGGTTCCTAAGCTAAAAATTAAGCTACCGTTCTGGGGTTAAAAGGGTATATACAATCAATTCCATCTATTTTCATCTTTAAAACTTATTTCTAAACAAAAAATATCCACATAAAAGAAGGCAAGTAGCTAATTTATAATTATGCTTTTTTGCTAAATACCCTTTAATTTATGAGTTACCAGCCAGTAATGAAAATTAGAGCAACTAGTCCTTTGCTTTACATTGATCCAATACACTAAACGAGAATGAAAATTCTAATACTAACGTCTTTTAGAATTAAAAAAAATATACATGAACATATCTACAGAAAATTTCTATTCCACAGAACATTATTTATTTTATATTCTTCAAACATCATATCACAATATTGAATGCATCTGTGTTCAATTGGCTAAGCATATGCTAGCTATGCTTAATAACTTGTTATACAATAATAAACTGAGAAGTCTCATCAATGACTACTGAATGACTCTAGTAGTACACACAAAAATTTAAATAAAAGAAAAACATCAATACATCAAGGGGGAAAATATCAATCATCCATTGACAAAGACAATTGCTCACAAGTAGAAGGGCATCAAATGCTTATGTTTCCCCACAACATAAGCATTTGATGCCCAGATGCAAAATATTCAAGAACTACCTATGAGGTTGTCAGAAAAGATGCTAAAATCAATTTACCAAACAGGAAACTAAACACTGTAATTTTGGCCATATGATTAAAACAAAATGGCAATTCATATCTGAATTTCTCTAACTGAAAAGCAATGACTTGTTAAAAAATACCCAAAATGCTCGGGTCTCTCTAGTTACATACTATCACATTTTACAGAAAATTTGAAGATTACTAAAAAATAAATAAAAATGCATATAAAGGTACACACCCCATGGAATCGATATTCTAAATCGATTAACACAGGAAAGAAAACAAATTATCCACATATCCATGCCCTGAATTCTTTCAACTTCAAATATATCTTCAAATATATCAGCCAATCTTCAGATATATGTATTGAAGGACTATGGAAAAAAATTAGCATTGCCTTCCAGAACATGGATCTCATATAATTAGGTTAATTAACACTTCAAAGCAAAATCTTGTAATTAGCATATTCTTTTTGCAATCATGCTTATTTTGTACCCTTTCTAACTCTTATAGATTGATGATGACATCCAGCAAATTAAGTTACTGAAAAATAAGAAAGTGAAAAAAGATTTTTACATCATTGTCAAGAGCGAAGCTAAAATGGATTACAAGAACTTAATATTGAAATCTCTTCCAAAGACTACGGAAGTCATTAGAAGTATACATATTTAATCACATAAGTTTTGTATCAATTTTCTCTTTTTCTTGGCAAAGCTGATCTATGAAAGCAAATAAGCAATCCTGCTCCTACTTTCTCCCTACTTCATAAAGTGAGAAGGCCCATTACTGCACATACTTTTTGTTCTTCCAGTCATTCTTTTCTCAGTTTTTAACTTCTGGTAGACTTAAAGCATTTCATCCAAATAAAATGCTCAGGTTTTAATCAAATAATTCCAGTATCACTCAGTTCCCCCCCCCCCCCCCCCCCCCCCATTCTAATAAAAATATTCCAGTGGGTGTTATTTATAGTTTACACTTATTTCTACTTTCAGCTTCCATCCAGGGCATTTTGTCAATTAAAAACCCTACAATATAAGAAAACATTTTGGGCTTTTTTTTTCTTCCCCCATACAGATACTGGTTGAGATCAAAATACCTCTTAGCTTACTACAGCTTATTCACATAAGTACTCTAGAATTATTACTGAATATCATTTTCATGTTGGAACATTTTAATTTCAGGGTGTAAATACCATATTTGAATTTATTTTAAATTAGTTCTAGAATATCATTTATTCTGTGTATGCTACAAGAAATTGTCTTAAAATCTATACTGCAAGTTAATTTAAGACAATTTTTCTTTATTGATAAGCCTGCATAGGAATGAAATACATCCAAAGTCTTCAGAATGCCATTAAAAAACAAAACTTGAGCCATTCACCTAATCTTCCCTGATCCATATCCAATTTGTCAACATCACTTTTGAGAATGGGAAATCCTTCCAATAATAATCTCATTAATGCAATGCTCTAACAATAATATTGTCTCGCTAAATTTACTTCATACCCACCAGCTGATCCATTTACGGATCACATTGTCTTTCACCACTGTGAGCTCACACAGTGATTCAGTTGGATATCGTAACAGCTATTTTGAAGCTGCTGCGTAAGAAACCATGCCAACTCACTGCTCATACAGTATGTAGGCCTGGCACTAGTTATTTGTATTGCATCTGATTCTCATTTGGTGATGTTAAAAACATTTATTTCAAGTTAACCCCCTGCTAAAGCACTCAAAGTTGCATTTTTAAACTACACTAAACATAAAAGTATTATAGTTCAGAAAGTTGTTATATCAGCATTTATATCCACTGCAATAATTTAAGGTGTTTTATTTTCATCACTGAAAAAGCTCTTATGTCAAATACTTCTATTAAGCATAAGTTCATAGTACCAACAAGGTTTTGCTTATCAGACAAAATGAAAGTCTATTACTGGTTTTGTAACAAGGCCATATATCCATTGAACAAGTCAAATGGCTATAACTATGCGTTCAACTTTTAAAGCATAAGTGGATCTAGATCTCCTGCTTTAATTAGTATTTTTGACATGAAAGAAAGAAAATAATTTGCTAATGTATTTGTGACTATCCTTTTTTATACTTTGAAAACTTTTGGAAGTGACATGTTATTCGTACGATATTTTGGAAAAAAAATATCTGCAAACTAAGAAGAATCTACAAAAAATGCAACAGAAGCCATTTTCCCCTCAAAACTTTAGATATTCCCTTTCTATAGCGATGACCCTACATAAATCAGCAGAATTGTTAAGAACCAGCTGAGTTGGATTTTTGAGAACAGAAAAAGGCTCAGCTCTGTTAAAGTGCATATTGCTATGTCTTCAAGGACACAAGTAAAAGAAAGGTATCACAAAAATTATTCAGAATACTTTTTGCTTTTTGCTTAGAATTTGGAAATTCCTGGAAGAAACATCACTTTCTGAAAACTCTTCCATTAAACACTTATAAGAAAAGCATGTGCAGGAAAACCGTATTGTTAAAAAAACAAAAAAAAACAAAAAAAAAACAAACACTAGACAAGTTTCAGAGCTCCGTGCTGCACTGTTTAAAGAGTCAGGATGAAGGCACTATCAAGGACTCTCCCAGCTTTTACCTATTCAACTGCTTGCACTAGCCCTTCCCTGGAGAATGCCCTACACTTATAGGAAAGATCTGTCCAAATCCCCCTCTCCCACCATCTGCCCCACTTCTGTACATTCATTCCTGCACTGGAGCAGCAATTGGTAATACTGGCAAAAATTCTCAGTGTTAATTCTGGCTTAATATTCAGCTATGTGCTTGTTCTTGTGTTTTGTTGTCATTGTTTGTTTCTCTATCATATTTATTTCCAGTCAAGACAAAGAGGCCCTCCCCAGCTTTCGTGCAGCCCCCTTTAGGGGGCAGTCCACTGGGAGCAGTCCACTGGGAGGCCTCCCTGGGACTTTCTCTTCTCCAGGTTGAACAACCCCAAGTCCCTCAGCCTGTCTTCATAGGAGAGGTGCTCCAGCCTTTTGACCATCCTCATGGCCTCCTCTGGACTCACTCCAACAGGTCCACGTCCTTCTTGTGCTGGGGGCCCCAGTGCTGAACACAGCAGTCCCAGTGGTATTCTTCACAAAAACAACTGGTATCGCTGCTAGCAATGAGGTTTGTGGGGTGTGCATTGATTAATGCATTTTTTTCTACATGAGGCTGTGTTTCTACATATTCTTGTGGGCAGATGCATGTTTATTTCCATGTCTCTTTTCTTTGTTTGGCTTTAGTCACAGCTCTGACCCCAGAAGGGTCCATCTCTAAGAATATAAATGAGTCTCAATTTGAGAGAAGAGATCAACTCTGTAGGCATGAAAGAGCACCCATCTTCTGTTCATACAACAGATAAAGCTATGACATGACCTACTGCATCAAGTCAGATGTGATTTATTTATTCATGGCAGTAGCAGAGACATCCAGCATATTCCTTCTCAGAACTTATTCACTGCACATGGATATATTTATGCCATACTGGGACACTGCAAACCTGTTTCAGAAGGTTACATCTCAGAGTGAAGAGTCAAAGCAGTAAATGCTTTTTTAAATTAAACAGTGATGAAAACAGTTTCATCCATACCACATAAAGCCAAGGACACTTTGTGCCCCTCTGGTAACCCTGACCACTAAGAATTTGTTAAGGTTGACCAAAGTCAAAACATTTCTCAATGGATGAAAACTCCAGCATTTATGAATACAAAGCTATACAGTAGGCCCATTTAGTTGTAAGGTTTTCCAGTTACAATTTGAGGCAAATCTATCATAATGCCAGCAAAACTTACATCTCCAGCATTAATTTTTTCTCACCATCTCTCCACATTGGCTTGTGTGGTGGAAGGGAAGTAGACAATATTTTTAATTACTCTGGGTTTTGGCACCATTTTGTCATAAAAATGGAATATGGGCGCAGTGGGCAAGACCTAAAGCCCCCTGAGTTTCCATTCTTCCTCCAGAAAATGCTAAGGTACATATGCATAAGCTCAGAGGTACAGACACGTACATAAATACCTTTAAACAGCGAATAAAATCACAGGAAGGCAAATATAGACTGACAAGGTCCTGACCTTGCAGGACACCACATACTATAAATAGCCCACGGTTTTCCAGTCATGGAGAACAAAAATAGAAATGATAAAATTGAGTTAAATAATCTCTCAGCAAGCACAAAAAGTCTCTGTACCGAGAAGATCCCAAGTAGAGTTTACAGAGAGGCACAGATGTTAGTAAATCTTATGGCAAAGAAGAAACTGTCAAGGCCAGACTGCAGCAGACATTTCTTGAAGGATCTAACAGATTAAAGAGCACCCTGAGCTAAATAAGCACCTGCTAATTTTGAGTTCAGAGAGCATTTTAAGCAATAAATAGAGCAACACTGGAAAAAGCAAGGTGGATGATGTGCCTTCTCAACCAAGAAATCCTTCATAAATGAGATGTAAGGTTTAGTTTCAATTAAAAATGAAAAATCTCAAATTCATTTTCTGATGGGATGCAGCATGGGCTCCCTGACACTAATGGCTATTGCCTAATGAGCCCCCGCCAGACAAGACTGATGCACAGTCCAACCTCCCGCACTGCCACAAAGGCCACAGATCCGAGTGTTTAAATGAAAAATAACTTTGCAATTGGGAAAATAGTCGTGCTCAAATAGAAAATAACAATTTGGACCTTATAATGTTATTAAATTGAGCTCAAATGATCAAAAATGAGCCTTTATAATTCATTTTCCTTTAGGCCTGTCCTGAAGGCAGCTTCAGCTGAATCTAGCTATCAAATAGAGAAATTGCACAAAAATTCTGCACAATTACTAACACAAGTGGGATGTGTGCATCAGACATACAGTACTCCATCATCTGAAACCATTTTTCTGAAAATTGTTTTAAACATGCATACACGTGCACAAAACCTCCAAAAGGAAGCCTATGTTTGCATGTGTGCACGTGCAGTGCTGTGGTTCAGATGCAGCTCCCAGACAATAGCAATCAATAATTTCCTGTGGAGATTAATTAGTCCACCGGATTTGCAGATCAAATGTGATAATGGCTCACCAAATACAAATAATCTCTGAATAACTGGAAAGGTTGAGTATATAAATATATTTCTCAAGGCAATACAGAAATCAGTTCATTTTCAAAATATACTGCACAAGGGATTAGACTAGGCACAAACTCTTTGATGAGAAATCAAGTATAACATCAGCAATAATTATTACAATTTTCTAAATATGTCTCACTAATTAAAACTATTTGGAATTTTATATAATTATGTGTTTATTTTATATATAGGTTACTACATTTTATTGAATGATACTATAGGCAAGAAAAAATGCAAAACCATTAAATCAATGGCACCTGTCTGCTTTGCAAAATATTATTGTTTCATTCTAAGCTAGTATAACAGGACTCAGAGGTGGAACACTTACTATTATTAGTGTTAGTTTTACAAATCTGAACTTATGCATGATATTCCAAAAATGAATATTCTGAAAAACACAACTGCTGCATGGCTCTGATAGTAAAGGTACATTTGTAGAACAGCCAGACTGCTATTTAAAATACCTATGACAAACTACCAAACAGAAAGTAGAAAATGTTCTAATTTAACACTAGAAAATTGATATTTCATCAACAAAGCATAAGCATACCTGATCTTCAAAAATTATACATAATTGTTTTCTCATTTATATGTTTGCATGTGAGTACTTTTTTTTTTTTTTTTGAAAAAGACTAAAACAATTGTGTTCATGATTTATATAATCTCTTTCATTCTCATGAAAAGTCACATTTGTATTTAATTAAAATGGAAAATCACCAAAACCAAAAACTATCCTGAGTCATTATCGGCAATCTCAACCACAAACATCTCAATCACAAACACTACCTTCCAGCTACACATAAAATATCAGGTAAGGGCATTTAATCCCTTTGTAAAAAATTAATTCTTTTTTCTTCTGAAAACCACTCACAGTCTGACAAACTTGTCATTCATTTTGGTTACAAGCATGAAGGTGAGAGAATAAGAGGCACTAATTCTTAAGGATATATTTTAGTTACAGGTTTCATTCTATAATGTTCATAGAATTAAAAAATTTAAGATTTATAGTAAAAAATGTCAACATTTATAAAATCACAAAACATTTATTTATTTTTTTCCACAAAATCTCAGTAACAGCAATGTGAAAAAGACATATGGCAGATACGAGCACGTATCTGTTATACTTTAAATATGACAACAAGCACTGGGCAAATGGATGCTTCAGTAACTTCCAATACACTTAGACCTCTGACAGCCAAAGAAAGTTTTAATTAGTTTGCCAGTTCAGGGCTGCCTAGAATAAATGCAATTCTGTCATTTCTAATGCGTTCTCATGATCAGTTAATGGATTTTTTTGCCTCCAGCTCAGACAACCTTCCTGTCTTATAATTTCTTCTAAATCAATTCATAGGTTATCCATATTTTCTCATCTGGAACACTAATGAGCTTGTCTAAAATTCAAGTTTTAATGTGCCACTCTCCCGACTCAATGCCATGTTCTTTTTCAAATTCACATCACATTTCCGTATTACCCCACAGAATTTCAACAGAAATCACTGGATCCTCCACCATCAGAAAATCTCATTTCTGATAAACGTTACTCATTTATGAGCCTATATATACCCTCAGTTCAGAACCTAAATCCTACACACACACACACACCCCAGATAGACACAAAAGGCTTGATCAGTATTTTTGAAGCCTAAAGCCTAGTGTATAACTGTTTTGCTTTTTTTTTTTTTTTTTTCAAGCACTCTTCAAAATCATACACAGCCTGGATAACACAAGGATCTTCTACAATACTCAAGTGTGATGCCAAAACAAAGCATGGATTTGTCTTGACAGTGCTAAAAATCACACCATCCAACTAATTTTGGCTGTAAAGGACCACAGGATGTCATCTAGTAGGGCTACCTTCAAAGTCAGACCAGATTGCTCAGGAACTTGTGCAGTCTGTGGCCATTGAATCTCTCTTCTATCAGTGACCTATTGTTAATTAATTGTGAAATAACAGCTGTAAGATCTCTGTGTTAAGCAGCTCTTATGAATCTACATTGGACTTCTGAGTTTAAATTGAACAGAGATTAAATAACTTACTTGTTTTTAAAAAGAAACTTTCAAAGTAGATGTTCTTTTTAGGAAACGGTTTTAAATTTTCTAAGGAGATTGAAACATGCTTGCACATGCAATGTGGGCTCAGTTCTTGTGGAGTTTATCATGGCATAGGCAGATTGCAATCCAACCCCAAACTGAGATAAACAAGATACTATTCTTGACTTGACCAGACTGTTTATGTAGCTTTAAGAAAGGAAAAGCTTTCAAGCTGGGATGATTGTTAACTTTTGTTAATTTATCTGAGAAAAACAAAGAACAGCTGAATAACTTAAGCTAAAAATGCAACAGATAAACATACTCTGAAGGTAGCACATTTCTCCTCACTCAAAATTTTCATGGTTATGTTTGTATGGCTCACAAAACATGCTTTAGTCAAACAAACTTTATTAGATTCAAACTAGAGGAAAATAGGTGGAACTACTTATTTCTCTAGAATGAGAAATAAATCACATGTTCAGAAAGTTCTTTTTTATACGTTCATACTATATAGAGGCATATGACATGAAGAAATCAGAATGAAAGTATTCATAAACTTTGAATAAAACTGCAGACATTGCTTTAGCCCCTCTGGACTGCATTTTATTTCCTCTAGTCTTCTTGACATACTGCTGAAATAGTAAATAAATACAAACGTAAAAATATACAAATGGAAGGATCTTGGAAACAGTTTTCACCAATGAAGAAATTCACATCATGTAGTTCAACTTGTAATTGCTGTATTTGCGTTGCTGAGGACCAACATCAAACCAAATCTAGCTAAACCTTAACTTAACTTCAGGAACTATGAAATTACGATGGTGCTTTCATTTCTGAGCTGATACATTATTTTCTCTCTTCTGTGCATATTGTTGAAAAATAAAACAAAATGAAAGGAAAACAGGAAAATCACTCTCAGAATACTCAGTAATTTACTCTTTTCACAACTGACCATGATGCCACAGCAGCCTCGCTTCCCTTGCCAGCAGGTGGACCAGAATAACATAGAGCTCATAACATAATTTTCATTTCATATTGCGATGTCTTCTGGATTTTAGTCTGTCCTCCATATCAACAATTGTAAAGGTTTATAATGATAGCTAATAATCACTTTATCAACAGATCGATGTACGTTTCACATCATTTATTTGTCTTTGAATCTGTAAAGTTTTGTGCAGTGTCACAGACATTCCCAGAGTTATCTGTAGAAAGATAATGCTTTTTTTTTTTTTTTTTTTTTCCCAAAACAAATAAAGAAGACTAGGTGTAACTTCTTTGGAAAGTGATTGCTTTTAAAGAGTGTGGGAACCATACACAGACATCATATTTAGAGAAATAAAGAAGTAGGGATTTATATTTGATATCTGTTTTATTCTGAAAACAAACCATCTTGAAGTCTGGTCTCATGCTCAAAACAAGGCCTAAATTTCTACCCGTCAAGATCCACAACGTCTACAAGAAAACTGTTAGTAACAGGTGGTTAGGCAGATGGCGTTGGCTGGCATTCTTCATTTTTAATACAATTAGCATTATTATAAGGAAAATGATTTATGTATTTTAAATAAAGGGGCTACCCATATTAAAGCTTACTATGGTGGTTATGTAACTAGCTGGCTATTTCTAATAGCACCTCAGGAAAAGAAAGGCACCAGGTCACAGTTTCAGCAAATCACCCTGCTGATGACTGAAGCTTGATGTCTACTGCCATATTTCTCCAGACCACATCACTCTTGCTCATGCATTCACAGCACATTTAACTCTATACAGACACAGGAAACTTGATAGGCATAGATACACAAAGATGTTCTTTGACTATGTAAAAACTGATCTCTATGGTTAAAAGATAGATACCACTAATATATACATTATAAACATCACCTACTATCGCTTCCGTCATACCGTTTTTAGTCCATTTAGGAATGACTGGACATGTTTCCTTAATTTGGTTGGTTGGTTTTGCTGAACCTGTCTCCCAACACAACATACCAAGGGCATATGCTCAGTCAGATCCCTATCTTAAATCGACTGCTTCATAAATTTCTAATCTGTTTTTGAAAGACAAGCATAGCTAAACAGTTGTTGCTACTGTATTCCCACTCATATTTTCAGACTATTAATTATTTAGAACAAGAACTTCTGAACACATTTCAACAGTTTTCCACTAGAGGTCACGAACAAAAGCTATTTAAAATTTTACTATTTACAATTATTAAGATAATTACATATAATGAGTAAATATAGCATCATGCTAAAAGAAGAAGTAAAACAAACAGAAGTTACTTACTTGAGTAACAAGTGGCTCCAGTAGCCTCTCTACTGTGAGAGTCCTGATTTCCAAACTTTTCGGGTCCCATTTCAAAATGATAGGTGACGTTGCAGAAGTCATACTCCCTAAAAGAGACAAAATGACACAAAATGAACAGATATTAATACTATAATGTCCAAATACTGTATAAATTTCAGGGAGCAGCACATGTTGTTCCCGTATACATATAATACTTCTCCATAGTATTGCTACTGTCCCTCTGCTCCTGAGAACACTCAAGCATACCACTGCCACATCCACGAAGTGCTTAAAAGCCTGTGTTCAGAAAATTCTTCTCTCATATACCCTTAAGATACCCTATCATGCTGCATACATCCTGTATTGAATGTACTTGGTATGGATTGGATGGCCCCTGGAATTTTGGGAAGAAGCCATAGTGGAGCAGGTACAGCCCATGCAGGTTTACCCCAAAGGACTGCGCCCATGGAGAAGACCCACACTGGAGGTGGGGAGAAGTGTGAGGAAAGTGAAGCATTGAACATCTCAGACAAACATTACAGACTGACAACAACCCCTATTCCCTACCCCCTTGTGCCTCTCAAGGGGAAAATGGGGGAAGAAGAAAGAGTAGTGAAAGAGTAAAGTTAAGCCAGGGGAAAAGGGAGTAGGGGGGAAAAAAAAAAAAAAAATGTAGTTTTTGCCTTTGTTTCTCAGCATGCAAATCTATTTAAATTAGCAATAAACTAAATTATTTTTTTTCCAAGTCAAGTTTTGCCAAGGATGGTAACTGGTGAGCGATCTCTGCTTTATCCCCACCCACGAGCTTTCCATCTTATTTTCTCCTGCTAAGGAGACAAGTGAGAGAGTGGCAGTGGGTGTCTGACAGCCAGCCAAGGTCAACCCTCCTCGCATGGAATACAAGTAATTCAACGAGCCTGTGCAGCTTTCTGAATAAAAATTCCCCTCAGTAGTTACGATTTCTTAATTTTGCACCAAGAAGAACAGTATTTGCTCAAAAACAAAAAGGATTTTCTAGATCATCTTAGGCTTATAAGTTTAAACAAGGCCTAAAACAAAGACAGAAGTTATTTTATTTGCCATTTTGGCTTTTCATTAAATTTTCAAGACAGTTGTCTTCATTTTTAAATTCCAGAGACAGAAAAATCCAGCCATCAGGTTGCAGGACACATACAGTCCACCTCACAGAGATAGCAATTTGCTCTGAAAGTGATACAGTATTCAGTGAAGAGCAATGCCAAACATAAACTAGTTTGTCTATTGAAAAACGCTGAAAGAACACTGACCCTGAGAAATCCGATCACATAAATGTTAAATTAAAATAATTCAAGTTTAAATATTTCCTTTATTTTAATCATATAATAACTAATTAATTGAAAAGAAAAATTAGAAATCCCGTATAATTGGAACACTATAAGAATAACATACTAAAAGTAGGGAAAGACAAAATAACATATTATACATTGAGATACAGATTAAGCCCTCTGTATATAATATCCCAAGTGTTTTCTTCAGAACTTACTACGTTTAACTGACAAATTAATTCCAGTAATACAAAACAACAAAGAACTGAGTGAAAAAAATCAAGACTATAACTACCTCTTCTTGAGTAACAATCTAATTTATAAAGCTTAGTTCAATAAGGTACACATTCAGTACTTATAAATATCATCCAGAATACACAACATAGGTTCCACTACTTTACTAAAGAGAATGGCTTTGACTAATTACTATCACTCAAAATTAACAGACTGGTAAGTCTATGCAAAATTCATTCACAGTCTGTGAAAGATTTTCACTGCGCAACTGGCAGACAACTTGCAATACTTGCTCAAAAAGAGAGGCATATCAGAACTCTCTAATCAGTGTATTTATAAACCACATATAAATACAGGCCTCAGTCTCCTCCCACCTGCAAATATTTAGTAGTAGAATTATCTGATAATATCTAGTGTATGCTAAAATTACTATTATTCAGCTTCTACTCTTATGCAAAAAATCATTAGGCTTCATGCTTTACAGCACTGAAAGCACCCATGTGTGTCATTAAATAAAAGTATGAGACAGCTTCTAGTTGCTGTAAACATGGTTAATGTGGGAGCTATTCTCATTTTTCCAACAATGTTTAATCATCTTTCAGAACCTGCAAGTCTGTCTATAAAAGGATGGTTGCTACTCCAGTTGGCCTCTGTATTCACAGAATAAGATATAGGTAGGCAAAGATTATAGTCAGTAATTTATCAGTTATGATACCTGTAAATGTGTGAAATACATCTGAGTTCTTTCTAGTAAGTGTGCTTTTCCTTACTATTAACATGGGTTCTGAAACACATACTTCTTATAATGCAATACCTAATTAAAAGCTGTAAGATAGTCCAAAGCCTACAAAAGCAAACTAATTTCAGTGGATGGCAATCATACAGGTGACACAAAAGATGCAAACTGGATGACCAGTTTTTTCAATTGGAATACTGCCTCAGTTTCAACCTTTACTAAAAAATAGGAAAAAAAAATCTTTCAAAACTCTATATGAAAGGGCAAGCAATGATTTCAACTATATGTATACAAGATAAAAACTCATTAAGAGCCTCTAAGAGGTTTTTTCATTTCAAATCTGCTCCCAAAGCAAACAAGTAAAATACAAAAGTCAAATCAGTGCATTTTCCCCAACATTTCTCCAACTCTTGTCACAATAAAAATTTTGAATAACAAAAGAATGAAAAGCAGTTTCATGCCCAAGCATATATGAACAAATGAAATATTTCTTCCTCACCATTTCTACAACAATCTTCCTAGACTGAACAGGTGAACTAGAATAGCTCAGTTGGATAAAGGAAAGGATGATGACAATATCTTATTTCTACTTTGACCAAATATCCCCCAAACCATTAGCTTTAAGTGCTTCACTGAAAACATAAATCACTCATAGCTTATACCTTGCAGTACCTGCGAGGAAGATATCCTGTGTTATCAAGATAATGGCATCACATAACATTTTTCATACAAACATAAAAGTTTATTATGACAGATGAAAGAAAACAGAAGGAGATGTAAGGAAAAGAGATCCCCTGTTACTGTCTAGGCTAGAATGATATCCGCTATTTTCTTAGGTAACTTAATTTTTTTGCTTCTCTCTAAAGTTTTCAATTTATTGTCATTTTTAAAAAATGCTCAGCAACACACTTAGACAACCATCCACTCATTTTTCAAAATGTGAAACTAGGTTTCTCCACTGAGTTCCAACCCCTGTAACTTAGAAATACAAACTAATTGTTCTTCAGGGTAAATCTCATTGAATTAAGCTTTGCGTGGTTTTGTTATAATTGCATAGTTCAGACATTTTTAGAATAAATTTTCTGTGAAACATTCTCTGTTGTTCACATATATTATCTACTGGCAGGCTGTGATTATTAAGTATGAATTTGAAATTTAATATTATCACATAAGGAAAGTATGTTAATAGCAGTGTATTTTAGCCATTGGACTTCTAATTAAATGTTTTGCAGAGATGATTGGCAATCCTACTCTTGAAACTAACTTCACATTTTTTCAATAATATATCTAAGGAATTCTATTGCCTAACTGTACTTTTCCTCCCAGAATATTTGCCAAAGTACGTGCATCTCTTGCTTTCAGCTTCTCCTAAATATAGCAATAGAGAAACTTCCCTCCCCAGTCCAGCAAATTCTCCAATGTGAACAAAATTTGTTTAGGCAGTCTGTCTTCAAAGTATCATCTATAAAGAAAATAACTGTTTATTTCAGTCAGCAATTCATTGGATTGGATTCCTATACTAGAGCCAAGTCCTAACTATGCCAGCAGAATTCTGCTCTAACATTGCAGTCTCCAAAAGCCTAACCCCACAATCACCCTTAGCATCAACCTGTTATGAACAGCAGTATTTTACTGTTTGGAACCTTCTACAAAAGCACAGCATTTCGCATGTGAAATTACCTGTTTGTCCATCACACTATAAAGTATTGCTTTCCTCCACAATAAACCCAATTCCCTTGTGACTTACAGAAATGTCCACTGTGGTGGCTAAACAAGTGCCAGCATTTCTATGCTGCAACCTAAATGTGATATTTAAAATATTTTAACTCTACAAGAACAATCTTAACTCTACAACTTGTGTACAAGTATAAGTATTGCCAGTCGAGAACCGCCAATTGTTAGTCCAGTTCACATGTGCAATGCAGAATATTGCAGAGACAAAAGAAAAGTGCTCAATATTTCTTACCGAATTAAAGAAATACCTGTTCTACTTGATTCCTAGCAAATCTGTAGGATTAATCTGGTGGCAATACTGGACTGGAAAGACTGTCAGCACAGACCTGTAATTACATTATATTCACTACTGCAAGCAAAAAAAAAGTCTTCATAGGTGAAAAAAGTGAGAAAGATGGACAAGCAAGGCAGAAAGACAATCAGATAAGAGAAGACCAAAAAAAAAAATCCAACCATAGATTATCCCTTGTTCAAAAACATTAAATTTACTATAGGCCTAATACTTCAAAAGATTTTTCTGGACTATTAAGAAAAATGTACGCTTTGCAAACAATTCTCTCACATCCATCTCTGTTTACACTCTATGCACCCAAACATGCTTCCATATATGCTTTAAACCAACATAATCTTCAAGGCTGAGAGGCCAGCTCAGCTTTTTCTGCACGTGCTTGATTCTTTGCTATAACAGCGCTATAAATTCCATTAAGAACATAACCCCGTTGAACATTAACTAATCCTGCAAAAGAAAAATGAGTTTTCAGCTCACTGCCTGACTTCGGAGCCACGTGGGCAGCAGCACCAGCTGCAGGAAAAGCTCTGAATGCAGCAATAGAGGTGATGGGCAGGGCAGAACTGCCTCTTCATCAGCAGCATGGACACAAACTACTTTAAGATGCCTGCAGAACTGCACGATAGATATTCTGTGCATTCTTGGTTTGAATCTTGTATTGAGAACTTTGTCAAAACAAACACTTCTCACCATGTAGACATGCTTATGTTAGGAGTATGGAATTCCACACACAGAGGATTCCAATAGATACAGAAAATCATAGAATATCCCAAGTTGGAAGGGACCCACAAGGATCATAGTCCAACTCCTGGCTCCACACAGGTCTACCCAAAAATTCAGACCATATGACTAAGAGCACGGTCCAAACGCTTCTTAAACTCTGACAGGCTTGGTGCCGTGACTACATCCCTGGGGAGCCTGTTCCAGTGTGCGGAAAAATTATGTCTCACCTCACAGAATCATTTTTGTGCTTAACTGGGAGCTAGAAATCTAAATATTTAAATGGTTATATCATTGGGTATGCCTATGGAGTCTAACAGTCTGACAATAGGGATGCACAATGTTGGCCCTCAATTACCTGACATGGTTACAGAGCACGCTGGAGCACAGGACAAATAAGCTCAGCCATCAAAAGTATGAGCAATGCACACAGCCTAAGAAACTTCACCTCTGGGCTAATCGGACTGACAGAGGACTGCGGTGATACCTCACGGGACATAAAGCTGAGATTCTGCTGTTACCAGTCATCCATCTGCGGCACGGAGCACTGCAGACATGCACTGAGAGCTGACCTGCGCGGCCTAACCTCGTACAGACACCACCACCTCTCATTAGGTCCCTGACAGCCAGTACAGCCTTCAGCAGATCTGGCTGAAATGAAGAGTTGACATGGGCAGTTCCCGTCACCTTGCTTAAATAAGGTGGAAAAAATAGAAAAAAAAAAAAAAAAAGATGAATCAAGATGGTTTGGAGGAGTATCTGTCTCTACATGTTTAAGTAACAACTTTTTGACATACTTGTTTATTTTGTCTCAGAAATTGGATTCTTCTCTCATCTTTCCTAAAACTTAGACAGGAAAAACGAGTCAAAATAAACCGTTTGGCCTCACGCCCAAGCCCAACTACGCACAAAATTTTAGTTTGAGCTTTTCTAAGCTCTTCACTTCCTTTTGGATTCACAGTCCTCACCCCCTCTGCTAACCCTCCACCTCCATGCTGGGTTGAGATTCTGGTCTGCCCTCAAGGAAAATTAGTTCATAAATGAAAGCAGCCCAATATGGAAATCTTATCTTCTACCAAGAAAACCATTTATTAACAAGGAGAAAGGCCTTGAGAAGGGGAGGATTATCTTGGTAGCAAAGTCAAGGGGACAGTGACCACGGAGTCCCCTGACACCCAAACAGGAAAGTTATAAAAAGCCTGAGTCATTCACACTTCTCAGTCACATTAACCTGCTCATTCTTGGAGGCTACTGCCTACACCGAGACATGATTGAGTTGAGAGGGAAAACTGCCTATAGGAACCAAAGAGATCACGAAGAATTCATCGGGAAGGTATAAGCTCAATTCAGAGGTCACTGTAACAGAAAGGTTCTCCCTGCACCCACACACAGGACTTCCTTCCATTTCTGCTTTAACCAAAAGCAACAACATTTCAGAATTCTGTGCCAAGCCTAGCTGCAATCAATGCTCAAATGGTTTTCCCATCTACTACATGGGTTAGAAAACCAACTCTAGTTTAAAGGCTTACGAACATCTACAGTTCTGGATTGACTTCCAGTTCGGACTCCCACATAAGGGCTGCTGGAGCCTCTGCTACCACGATGTGGCAGAGGTTGCACATCCCGTCTGGTCCAGCAAACCTTGGAGCTGCATCCAGTCCTCACCCGACCCACTGCAGAAAGAGGTTTGGACGAGCTATAAGATTAATCTGAGGACAATCCGTTGACGCCAGAACAAGATGTTGAGCTATCAATTCAACTGTTAGGTGGAATTTTCTGCATGGAAGGTCTTCACTCTAGGAGGATGTTAGATACAATTTCCAGTTCTTAATGCCTACAAATCTAATGTTTGGCTCTCTCTGAGGGAACCTGGTGATTCAGGGAGGGCTATCAGTAAGAAGGATGGAAAAAAGGGGGATTGCCATTTGTCTGTTGTCACAAACATTAAGAGTAGAATTGCCTGATATGAAAATTAATTTATTCCAAATGGTATTAAACCAGAATGAATGTGCTTGAAAGCAGGTTTAAGCAGCCATGCGTAAAATCCATATGTTCATTTTTTTTTTCTTGCTTTCCTCATAAGAACACACTTTTTTCCACTGAAAAATTTTTTAAAGATAAAGTAGTTTCCTAAAATGCTAGAAGATTTTAAAGAATCTATATCAAAAGGAGCCAAAGCCCCAACAAAAGCTTGTCAAGTCACTTCCATACAACCAAAGAGTTGCCCACAAATCACTCTGTATTTTCACAGCTCTTCAGTGCCTCCTAATAAAAGTCCTCTCTCAGACTTCTGGATGTGATCAAAGTATCCGAGATCGCTGGAACTAGGATGCTGGTTCACACAGGGTCACATTGCAAGCCCAGAAAAAAAGTTACTTGGTGCAGGTTCCATGTTATGCATTCTCACTCCATCACATTTCCCCCCAGAATGACATCAAATTTGTAATTACAATAAAAATAATATCTTTAAGTTATTTAGATTATTGTAGATATGACCTATGTACATAAATGTCCTTTCTTTTTCTACTAATAAAAAACCATACCTTTTACATTCAAATTCTGCTCATCCTTATCACAGACATTAATTTCAGGTATTAATTTCAAATCTTGCAAAAAAAAAATATATATATATATATATTCACTATATCTGCTTACCCTCTTGTTATTTTAATTCAGTGTATGAAACTGGCACAGGTAATACCTGTTTACATTTTACAAAAGCATAAAAGTATCAAGTATACTTGATTTAAACTAATGCATGTTTGCTCCCTTGAATACAGAATTTCTCCATTTCTCCCCCAGATTCAATTGGTTCTTTCAAAAAAAAAAAAAAATCTTAAAATTGGTTCTAACCATGATTTTGCAAGCTTCTGCATGCAGAGGTCATCCTTTCACTGAAAGTATCCCATTTCCAATTCCTCCAACTTGGAAACTAGAATTAAGCATTACCTCCATACTTCCCTGCAGCTTTCCTTCATATCTCTGGAAGAGAACCCTTCATTCCACAAGATTAGCCACGGTTATCTTCAAATTAAACAATTTACACATTTTTCCAAGTCAAAGTTAGGTGGGGGAGGTTTTGTTTTTTATTATTATTATTAGGTTATCTTTTCAAGTAGACTATTTCCCAGCTAGTTTCACTACAATATCAATACTGATAGCATCATCTCTATACGCCTTTCTTCTTTATTACATTTTAAATTATCTATTAATTATTTCATTTAAGAGCTTTTCGCTTTTGTTGCAGAAGATGCAACACTAGTTTCCTGCAGTAAGCAGGATCTTCTAGTTATCCGTCTATAGATACAACCAGCCCAAAGCTTGTCCAATTTCACTGTTACATACTGGGTGACAACAGTCCCCCCCTTGCCCTTGTACAGTCTCCAAGCTTCAGTACCAAGGAGAAGGAGCTGTTCCACTTTCCAACTCCATAACCAATACATTAAACAGGATTGTTTTCCAACAAAGCCCCGTGGGAGCACAGTTGACATTTCCCTCTACAAGAATTTATGGACGTTAATAACCTTTCTGAAAGCTCCCACCAACTCCTGGATGCTCATATTGTCTTGTTGCTGGTATCTGCATTTGTCAAACTGTTCATCGACTGCCTCTGTGAGAAATTCCTACAAGTCTTAGAGAAATCTACCAGCTAACCTTGTGTTCATTAAATCTGCTCTTCCTCTGAACATCTCAGACTCGTGTTAAGTTGCTCTTTCCCTAGCAGGAATAGGTGTCATCCTCACTGAAGCCATATGCATCATTCCATAATTATTTCCCATGCTTCCACTAATCCCCAAAGGAACAAAATATGATTTTGTAATGCTGGAAATAGTAAGTTTTAGAAACAAGAACTAAACTAATTAATTTTCCTTGATCTCTTATTACTGGAATTTTCCTGATGTTATTCTTATGCTGATGGATGTTCTAAATAAATCGCAATAGATAGGCATCTGTGATGATATCCAAAATCTTTTCTATTCCCCGGCTATGCGTTCACAGAATTTGCTGTAGTTTCCTTAGTTAATCCTGGAATACCATGTGACGGCATAAGAAACACATCACCCCCAATATGTTTTCAAATGAAATAATTTAATTAAAGGATAATAAAGGTTTGTTTCATATTCAGGGCAGCCCTTTATTCAAGAGGAAATGAGTAATGTAGACAATCAGAGAACACACGCAATTCTTCATCTGAAAGATGACATCCAAAGCGATAACAGCGTAAATGACATGCTTAATGAAAACAACAAAAGTAGCTATTTCTCCTAAAACACACAATTTTAACAAAAAACCTAACATGGAGGGAGACCAAACCCACCTGTACTCCCTCTCTCATCTATTACACTGTGACTCATTTTGTTGTCCTTATTTTTCCTCAAAGCATGGAGGACACTCCAGAAAAGCAGGAAAAAAACAAACAAACAAACAAACAAAAAACTTGTGCCTGTTTAAAATTAGATGATAGAATGACCTCAGTGAGGCTATCAATCCACCATCAATCTCTCACAAAACAATGGGAAGCGTAGGTGCTTGAAACTGTTAACCAAGAATTAATGCAAGGGTTACAAAATTTCCACTGCTCTCATAGATTTATAGATTTTTAATTATGAAAACTTCAGATGCCATTAAAAAAAAAAAGTGATTGTGACAAACTTCTTAATCCAGGCCAAGCAATTCTTGAATGCAGTGCGTGAAAGCTGAAACAAAGCAAATCCTTAACAGAAATAAATGGCTTTTAAAATATTGTTGAATAATGAAACTATTTACAAGGAAAAATTTACAAGGACTTGAGATGGATTTTCCATCACTGCTTATTTTAAATTCAGGACTTCACTGCCTCAAAGGTAAGGATTACTGTAAACATGACTTAATTCATTAAAAGATACGGTGCGTGTTGTGCAGGCGATTACACTAATCGCATCTCTGCCTTTCAGCACTCATTCAGCGAGTGTATGAAAACACATTGCCCAAAGTTTTATAGAGGGGACGCCTGGTTCAATCAAAAAATAAAATAAAATATAAAAGCATTGCACCTGGAGAACCATGCTACTTTACCTTAAATGCATCACAAGACAGAAAACAAAAACAAAACAAAACAAAAAGCGAAGGGCTGGCCTGCTTTCAGAAAATCCCCTCCAACCATGCTCACACTTCAACAACCACCTGATGGCACTCAACAAATAAGCAGGTCTCCAGAGTAGATCCACGTGCCCCAGCAATAACAAAATTCAGCTTTCTTTTCGAACTGAATTCTAGAACCCTGAGCTCTAGCAATGGGCACTGTATACCATCTGTTGCACTACTTTCCATTCACTAAAGAAGCACATGGATTTAAGAGTTCCAGCTAATTACAAATGTGCCAGTAGAGGTCACACAGGCCATTGACATCTAGAGATTTATGCTCCATGGAGACATAATTTGTGTGGTTTGACACCCACAAGCACTGACGGGTACAATCCAATATTTCTTTTAAAGTGCCCATAAAATACAGCAAATTGTTTGATATACATGTAAAGAATGAACACATTGAGGTTTGTTTGATTTAAGCAATGCTTCTTTAGCTTTAGCTAAAGGAATTACTCACAGAAGTGAGAGATGGAAAGGTAACAATCTAGTGACGGTTGGTACTTACATTATACATACAGAATAGCAGCATGAAAAGTAGAAACAAAAATCATTGTAGCTGATTTCCTGACTATATCGCTACTTTAAAATTTCTCCCTTGATAAACTATGATGGAAAAAAAAGCCAGTTTTCAAGAGAGCAAAATTATTTTATTTGGCTCCCATCCATGGCTCACGTAATGTGAGTGTATGTTGCTGGCCATCACAACAATGCAGAAACACTGTCGAGATTTACTATTTTTTTTCACACCAGCACCAAAGAAAACAGAGAAGATAATTTAATAGCAGCAAGCATCATCATCACTTCTCTTCATTGCAGAGGCATGGAAAGCATCCCTTATCACCACTTGTCCTTGATCGCAATATATTCACTTTTTAAGCCCACCTGTTTTTTCGTTTTGCATACTGTACTCAAATTATCTAGCCAGTAGGTGAAGTCCTGCTCTTGCTATTCCTCAGCTACATGCTCAAGACATTCCACAGCAACCTATCACTTGTTCTGCTGCGATCTACAAAGCACTATAAGTTTGTCCCTTGTGGCTATTTTGTGGTTCTTGTTCAGTTATTTCTTACTGCATGTTTACATCCTACCTTTTAAATTCGCTTTGTCTTAACATAATTCCACTGTGCAATATTATTTTAAAACAATTCTTATCACTGCAGCTCCAGCTTTCTAATGTCTGAAAGCAGACTAGCCGTGGCTGATTCTAGTCTACAATGCAACTCTATTAATACTCTAGCTTGCATTGTGAGATCTAATGTATTATCGTTAGTCCATAATTTTCTGCTTTCTGTGTAGTACTCATAGCTAAAGATCTTTTTTCCCCCACTTTCTTCATAAAGGAGTCTAGGAGGAAGGAACCAATCAAGGACAAATGGGAGCCTGTTATTTCTGTGACTTCCCTGCTCATACATTTCAAGACTTATTTTTTTGCCAAGATGCAATTGCTTTGTCCTCTTGGCATTAATTCCAGGCCAATATTACCTGCAGAACATAAACAGCCCTTCAATAATATTGTCCTTTTTAGAGGCCCAAAACTCATATTTATAAGATCAATAATTTCCTCAAAGTTCTGTTATCAACCAACAACTGAGATATGGAAAGGAAGCATAGTGACAATCTTAAAATTTTCTGATTTTCTTCGATCAGCTCTTATGCAAACTGACACAAGTGTTCCAGAAATCTTTAGAAAAAACTTTTTTTTTTTTTTTTTTTTTAAATTAGCTGCTGAAATCTGTGATATTATCATAAGTGAACACAAGACAGCTCCAATAAACTATTGGCCACTCTAGACGACATCTGCACTTGCTATCAGATTGAGAGAGTTTCACAGACCAATCACGGTGTCTGTAATTAGGCTCTACATCAACCATTACTTTGAGGAGAATCCACTTGCAGTTTTTCTTTCAATTAGGCAAACCAAAAATACAAGGGCTTTGAATTAGTAAAACTAGGTTTTATTAGAACACAGACATTTTAACAAAGAAAATTTAGAAAGAAAACCAAAATGAAAGAGATTATGAAAAGTATTTTCTCTTTTCCACTGAGCCCTTCCAAGGTAGATCTTCTCCTTTGGTCTTGCTCTCAAGTCTAGCATTTTGTGGAGACTTGTTGACTGCCAGCACTTTTCATAAGTCTTTTAATCATTGCAGAAAGTTCAATTCCAACACTGTTATAACACATCTTCTTGAGTGCCTCCTCTTTACTTTTTAAGAAACGCCATTTTCATTGTAATGCTGATATAGATTAGCTCTGTAACTCACACTGATGGATCATGGGACCCAAGATACTTTTACAATTCAAACAAACTATCAATTGTCCAAGAATTAATACTTTACTTTTCCTCCTCTTCCTTGGTTTTCTGAGAAACCAAGGTACTGAGAATAACTGATCTAAGGACTAGATACATCTACTGAAGTGCAAAATGCCAGCCTGCACCATCCAGCCATTTAGTCATTTCTCCTTTTTCACTTCGTTCCAATCAAACAAGAACTACAGAACAGAAGTGCTTTGAAGGTCTTAAAATGGCAATGAAAAAGACAGATGAAATTTAACTTTGTTAAATGTAAAGTGATAGACACCAGGAAAAAGGACCAGATTCCTGATTACATACATAGTGATGGACTCTGTATTGGTTATTAATATGCATGAACACAATCTGTGAATTATTATAGCTTTATGTAAGTGCCAGCTTAACAGAGAGTAACAACCAAAATAAAGCGAGGAATTATTCTGACAGAGAAAGAAAAAAACAGAACACACCATTATGCCACTATAAATCTACATCATCAATACTATTTGTCTATCACTTTTTAGAAAAGTATAACAGAATGGAGAAATACAGAGTGGCAACAAGGACAATCAAGGACTTCAAGGAACAAGCAAATAGACTGAGAATCTTCACTGTATAGAAGAGAAGACTGGGGTGGGGAACAAAACTGAGCTGACAAAATCTTAAGCATCATGAAGGAAGTGAAACAATCTTTTGCTTTTGTCTTTCCCAACACAAAATTAAGAAATATATATATTAACAACAACAAAATACCAGCAAGGGTTTTGGAACCCTTGCTACCCGCAAGGGTTTTGGAACGCCGTGTCATAAGGTACTGCATATGCCAGAAGTTTTATATCAGGTCAAAAATTAACTTGATACATTCAGAAAAGGGAAAACAAAAAAAAAAAAAAAACAAAAAAAAAAAAAAAGAGCAACATAAACCACTGACCTGAAGCCCCTGACATGAAGGCAGAGAATTGGCGGTCAGTCTGAAAAGTCCCACTGAGTGCTTTCTCTACACCTTTACTCTGAGGCATCAAGCATTTCATCTTATTGTTTAATGGAGTCTAAAACTGTCCACACCCTGGCTTACTGCCTACCGTAGTATAAAAAGAAAGACAAATCACTTGGAGACAACCTCCTGGAAGATAAGGAAACCTCAAGTGAATAAAAGATTGGGCCAGCTTTTTGGAGTGAGATAAATCTACGCCCTTTCCTCTTCCTGTGTGATAAAATAACCAGGGCACACAGTACCAAGCAATTACAGCAGCAGTAAGTTTGCCTTGACAAGGGCAGATCAGGAAGCAAGTAACACAGTAGATATTGAGGGTGCACCCAGAGATGGCAGTGCCAATTCACCTTCCATAGCCTACTGGTTCTTGAAGAGGTTGAAGACACGTCAGAGACAAGGTGTAGATGTCTACATGACCTGTTTGTTACTCAAGACAACGACACTGACCACACAGGTAATACACGTGCTCTTCTCTCCCCTTTGCGTCAACAACAAAACGTAAGACATCATTAGCTCATCTCTGGTTTATCAGCCTTTTTTAGTTTGACAAATGGCATATGCAGTCAAATACTCACATTGCTTTAATTTCTGCGCTTCTTCTCTTCCTTAGTTCCAGATTTTAACAGGATATTCAATAGTTCAAACATTCTCCAAAGAAGCTTTATAGGTTTATGTCCTCTATACTACTTTTAATCCTTGATACTCTTGCACAGTTACTGCCAAGACAATAGCTAATGAGAACATTCAAAAGAAAGCAAAATTGTCTCAAAAAATAGGATTTTACTTAACATTTAATTACTTCTTTAGATCACAGACAGGAGCTCAAACATTCCTACCAGTAATTAAAAATATCATTTATTATAGTCAAACTCTTTTGAAACAAGGTTATTATTAAGAAAGTTTTTTTCCTTTTGAAACAATTGTTATTTCTGTATCATGGGTAAAAAAGTATCCTATTAGAATACATCACAATAATATCATCTGACAAATAAAAATAGAAGCCTTAGCAATAAATAATCCACTTCATTTTTGGATGACTCTTCGGATTGTCTTTCCTTTGTTGTCTCCTATAATGCTAGTGTAGAAGACATCACTTTTCTCCAGACACAAAATTATTACACAATTCAAACCCCTGATTTTTACCCTTAGTTTAATTATTTTGTTTATTAAATGTTTTCAAAATCATATGCCATTGTTTCTACAATTTAAAGTTGAACAATTCCCAACATATACAATACAATATATTTAAAAGAGATACCAATAAACTACAACTGTTCTAATTTTCCCAGCATGAAAGACTTGTTCTTAAGCTTTCGCAGTAGGGGGAAAAAAGTAATAACCTATGAGGTCATATCTTCAAATCCTATCAAATTATCGCCAGCTTTCTTTCATTCTGTTAAATTGCTTACATGTTAAATTGCTAATAACAAAATGGCTTGTGCAATGCCCAGATAAGTTAACAACTCTAATTTTGCTGTAAAAAGGACTAAAGTATAAGTGTCAAAAAGATTATAACTAAACAATTCCATTTATTTTTATTTGCCTTAAATTACCTCAAAAGACAGCATCTATGACATTGAAACTTTTCAAGTACAGTAGAATCAGAAATTTGCTAACCTTAACCTATTTTGCCTTCTATATCATTTCATTAAAAATATTTCTTCAGCCTTCCCTAGAAGTTCATCATGATTTTGCAGTATGAAGTCTTCCATATTTTTAATTTATTTTTTGTTTAAGAGGTGAATATGAATTTAGGAACATTGCTTTGTGGCTGGCACAGTATATAGGAACACTTAAGCAATAATTGGAAACCACTGGTGCAATTTGGGGAAAAATAATCTGCATCATTCTATATAATTTCACTGCATAATCTCACTATTCTTTGCAAGTAGGTATGCAAAGTAAATTGACATATCAACCGAATCTAAATCTTAGTTATGCAAATCTTGCATCACAACAGAGAGCACATTCAATCAAATCTATAAAGTAATCTATCTATAAACATATGCAAAATTCAAACAATGATGTTATATAGTGTGTTCCTGAACCATACAACATATTAATCCCACAAATCTACCATTATCTTGCTTACCTTCACAGCAAAATTTGCTTATAGAAATACAGGTTTGACATCTAGACCTGCATGCTGTAATTTAAGGAAGTATTTGCTAAAAATTATAATGCTGGAAATAAAATTTATGGGCCAAGGTCTTTTGCCTGGACTATCAAAGAAATATGTATGTGCGTATAATTTTAAATTGAGTTAGAAAGGATTTCAACCTACTCATTTTTTTTTTCTTACCAAGATAATAACAACGATTACCATGAGGAAAAGCTTAACTTTTGTATTTTGTATAGCAACTGAAATATCCCAGTCAGAGCCTGAATTCAAGAAGATCAAGTATACCATTAAGGTTAGTATTTCATGTTATCAGACATCTTGAAAGCACTTATTTGGGTAGGATTTATGACACATCGCTTATTGGCTTGGCTCTGGGCAGCAGTGGGGCCTTTGGAGCCCCCTGAAACTGGTCCTTATCTGACATGGGGCAGCTTCTGGACTCTTCTCATAGAGGACATCCCTGCAGCCCCCCGCTACCAAAACTTTGGTATGTAAACTCAAACCAGCACTCATCTCAGGACACATGGAGTATTGCTTCAAAGAATGTGAGGACCTAAAGGGAACAAAACATCAGCATCCATTTTTAGTTGTACAGTTATGGCGTCTCTTGCAATTTCTATACCATTCTCTTCAGAATAGGGGACACACATTTATCTCTTTCCATTACTATCTTTGATGCTACCTCATTCCTTTAGTAACGCAGTACTTATGCCTGAGAAGAAAGCAGGAAATCAGTGAGATTATTTTGCAGATTTTGCTTTCATACTATCAGTGGGACAAATGCCTAAGGGTAAAAAATTACCATTTCTTATATATTCTTGGTACAATCAGTCTCATAATCATCATTGGCGTGTCTTACTTTCATTAAGACTTATCCATCCATCATCCATAGCTCCATTCTCTTAGAATTCCTTAAGATAATGTACTGTTTTACAAAAAGGAGCAGAGGTACCCTATAGGGACTCAACTACTACTAGTTCCTTTGAAATAAACTTAATATAAACATTCAGTTTTTAGAATGAGATATATACACAGTTGACCTTGCTCTCTAAAACAACATTTTACATTGTCCCATTTGAATCACATAAATCATCTCCTCTATCATTTCAATTCCTTATGGCTATGATTTTTCCATACAACATCCTTATCCTGTCCTTTTAGCAGCTGCCAAACTACAAATACATCTTACAAAGTATACTGTCCCAAAGTACCATAGCATAATTTTGCACTGTTATTGCAAACTGCAATTAAAAATAACAACTAAAAATGTACAGATGTCTACAGTTACATATTAAATACTTAATTTACCTTCTTGTGAGATCATATGAATGTGCTTCCATGTCTAAAAGACTGCTGTTCTTTTAGTAATTCTTTCCTCTTTATTCTTATTTTGGGGGGGCAGCGGGCAATAAGGCAGAGAAAAATGTAGATGTAATTTAAAATAAATTAAGAAATTCAAGTTTCTCCTTCTAGGAAAAATAAATGTATATGTAGCTCTTCTAGAAATTAAAGAGATCAATTTGTCAAGTTACTCTTAATTTCCATATTTACTGCAGAATATACAGATACACTTTATTAGGAAAAGCTCTGCAAAAACAACCTTAAATACAAATGATTCAACATTTTTAATAGTTAAACAGGAAGGAGCTCTAATTTACTTACTAAGCATTTCTACACACCTTCTCCTACAATGTAAGAGAAAAAGAAAACACAAATGCTGTAAAATTTAAAACCCTTCCATCCACAATTTCATTTTTGTGCTCAAAGGCAGAAATTCCCTATGATTCCCTATATTTCCTATGAGTGCTGGTCAGGAAAATTTAAAGTACTAAAGTTCTAATGAAGTAAATTTGTTTGGAGAGGTTCCATGCATTACCTGCCTTTCTCACCATCCACTTTCAGCTTTCCAGTGTCCACTGGTTTTCCAGCCAGAGCTGATAGCCCCCAAGTCCATTTCTAATCTCACCTCTTGCAGGGACCCGACTGACTCAGATTTGCCAAGCCACACAATTCAAGCTGAAATGGGATTTGTCACACAGGATTTTTTCATGTAGTACACAGAGAGCTTAACACTGCACATTGCTGATCCAACAGAACATTGTGGCATCTAGCTACACAGAAGCCTGAATCCAAAAAATCTGAATCGTGGGGCTTGTTTACAAGCCTATGATGAGTCTACCATACATCTTGCCTGTACATTTCCATTTCCTATTATAAACATGCAGTTTTTCCTAAACTCTAATACGTACCTAAATTCCAATTATTAGCAGTATTAGACCATCAGTTTATATAAATTACCTTTAAATCCTGTATTTGTATGTTTTCTGGCCAGCAGGCCCTTCTCCAGACAATAGCACGTTTTGGAGGACTTTGTTAGCCCTTTGAAGTAATACAGGCTTCCTGATTTGAACCTAGCATCCAAATAGTCATCATTTGCACCACCTACTAGGTCTTCAAAATGACAGAATTTGTCCTTGGTTAAATAAAGCAACTGAAGGGCACAATAACACTGTTTCACAAATAGCATTATTTCTGCCCAATGCAATACTAATTGCAAATACTAATACTAATGCAAAACTCATAAACCTGAGTGAGCTGGGTTTAATTTCCAAGGAAGGCTGAATGGCATTTCTATTTTCACTAAAATAAAAGGCATAGCATTCCTGTACCTCCAATTACTCAAATCTACTGTTTAAAACAAAATTACCATTATTGAACTCATTTAACTTCTTGCTCTTCCCTTTTTGTGAAACACAGAAAAGCAGAAACCACACTTCTGAAAAGAACCTGGTTGAAGGACAGAGGAGGAAACCAACCTTTTTATCACAGAATCATTAAGGTTGAAAAAGACAGGTTGAATGTTAGATCATCTGATCTAACACCCCTCCCTCCCCCATGTCACCCACTAAACCCTATCCCAAAGTACCACATCCAACCTTTCCTTGAACACCCCCAGGGATGGACACCTCCCTGGGCAACCCATTCCAATGCCTGATGACTCCTTCTGAGAGGAAGTTTTTCCTAATATCCAACCTAAACGTAATACTTGCATAAACATAAGCAAGTATTAAGTATCTTATGTTATGCTTCATTAAGTTATCAGTGAAGTCGTAACAGTTATGTCAGGATTTACATTTTGGTCCAGAACAGGAACTCTGCTTGTTCCAAACTAGTTTAGAAACACTAGCACGTGACTGTGCCATGTGCTACCTCTTGCCATATACTAATAATATTAAGTTCAGTTTGTTTGATAAACATATTTGCTCAAGCACAGGCCCAAGTTATGGCAATTTCTACCATTTCAGGACAAAAGTGCATTACTCCACACCACCTAGAAGATGAGCAGTGCTATCCACCAGCTGGTTGATCACACCTTACTCCTTGAATCTCATCTGGAAATGTGTTCTGGCTCACTGCCACAGCTCAGTACAGCCAATGTGCAACAACAAGCAGAAAGAGAACCTACAAGGAGTGTCTAAAAATATCATACCTGAGACAGACATATTACCTTAACAGTTTCACCTCAGTTGGAAAAAAACAGGAGTTACATTTTATTAATGACTCCACCAGCCGGGGTGGAAGCCACTGGGCACAGAAAACATGCTTGCCTTCAGACTGGTACCCTAGCTTGATGCTAACTACTTGTTCTATGACCTGAGTATTGTATTTTGCAGGTATTCAGGTAGTTTGGACATAATAAAATGATCAAAAAAAAAAGATAGCTAGTAAGATAGTCAAATTCTCTAATGGCTATTTAATTCAGAGCATATAATGGGAAATGGAAAGTAGTTAAAATATGCAACCAACTTCAGAAAGGCCAAATGAAAAGCTGTGCTCACACTGATAGCTACACTGTGATTTATGAGATTTTCATGAAAGGTCTTGGAGAGTGAGGGAGAGCTAAGCTTCATAAAATAATAATCAGAACAAACCAAGATTTTAATATATATGTATTTTACCTAGGACTCCAGTATTACAAAACACTTCAGCTTTACCTAACACTGTGAAACTCCTACAGAAACTACTGAGATAGTTTCTTGTACTGCAGCAAACAACCTCAGGTTTTTCCCAATGTCATTTGCTGTTTCGGTCCCTACCTCTCTCCTTCACTATCTACAGAAGCCTAAAGCCCTAGGTATCAAGGAGTTACAAGGTTTTAGGTGAAAAGAAATTCAGTATCCATCACAGATACACATACGCTTAGTCATGCCGAAACGTTATAAGGCATTCAGTATGTAACACAAAAGAAGTTATCCTCTGAAATGAAGATGAAAATCAGAAGAAAATCTTGTACCCAAGAATACAGAACAGCAAACTACTTGATTTTTCACGTCTGACTACGCAAGCACTTACAAATTCTAAAGGAAGTATGCTAAAAGAGTTACTTTGCACTAAAAGAGAAAGGATATGATTTTACAAGCACAATATTATGTTTTCATTCATAAACTCTGGGAACAGGGCCAAACCTGACTGCATACATTCAATTTGACCTTTCAGGAACATTTATTTCACCGCAGAACCTCCACACTAATAAGTTTGAATTACACCAGTAATGCCAGTCACAGACACCGCCTCCCAGCGCAGCGGCAGTTATTTATAAAAGCTTCCTGGGGCCATCACTGGAAATGTATCCGTCCTACAGATTACGCCAATGAGCTTGGTTGCTTAAAGAAAGTGACAGTTTCAGATACTTGTGATGCAGTTCACTAAATTGTTTTAATTAGCGCAGAATCTTGCGATGATGGCATTGACTACGTCCTAGGAAATAACTCCACTTTCCTATGACTGGCAAGTCCAGTGATACTCAAATTTTTCAGCCAAGGAGAAGAGTAGCTTACCCTATTGACATGACAGGTGGCTGCACTGAAGCAAGATGAAGCCAAGCTACTCATGGACAGGAATTCAATAACTCCTGGTGACTATCTGTGCAGTACGTGCTCCACAGCAAGATGCATCCCACACCGGCATCCCTGGTCCTGGTGGCAGCCAGAAGCTCACACACACCGTTTTCTGACCAGGCATGTGTTAGATATTTTGAGGTGTAAGTGACAGAGAACTGGATTAGAAGCTACGAAATTTAGTTTCATATCCTTTCTCAGCTTTTGACTTTTTTAGTAGTTTCAAGATGTCACTTCATCTGTGCCGCGCTCTTTGCTAGCAATAAACAAATACAGCTCCTGCACTTCACAGAGGTACGGAAAAAATAATTTTGTGAGTATGAGGTGTCCAATGTTATGACAGCAGTCATACTAGCAATACATACATTGTGTTATGCAAGAAAACATCATATATAAAATTCAGAATGAAACCCTGGTGTACTCGAAGAAAGTGGGTTTACTACTCACTTAAGGGACCAGCAATTCATTCATCCAGAAACTAAGGAGGGCTCTGTTACAATTACTTTTCAGAGTATTTCAGACTCTCTAAAAACTAAATCTTTGTATAACTTAACTTCTCTAATAGTCACTATTGTTTTCTTAATGATGAAATCTTGTGGCAATTATTTTCCAGATAGCATTCCACTAGTAAAATCAATATAAAACTACCAAAACTTTGGAAACTCTATTTGTTCAGGGTCACTCTTGTTTTTCTCCATGTATTGCATGTTTCTTTTTAATAAATGGCCAACTTACAATAACTGAAACAGCACATACAGTTTATTAAAATTTAAGCCATGCTATTTACTAGTATCTCACTAGATTCATTAAATACCCTGGCAAAATCAAATTTACTTCTTTTCTTTGTTGTTGTTTTTAAGGATATACTTGCTGGTGCTAAACTCAATCCACCACATTTAAGGTATAATTACGACCCTGAATGCTGCAAATTAAGATAGCACTAATTTGAAGTGCCAAATTGCCAAAATGTGCATCAGACACAAAGCAATATTATACACACACACACACATACCCTGTTACAGACCCCAATATAGGCTCCAATCCTGTTTTATTGAAGCTATGAACAATTTTCTCTATTGGCTTCAATAGGAAATAGATTCAGTTCCTATTATAAAGTTCCTATTATGTAAGACTGATGATGACTACACGGTGACTAAAGCACAGAAAATTTCCAACTGTGATTTCCTCCTTAGTACTTTTGAAAATTATCTTTTTTTTTTTTTTTTTTTTTTTTTTTCTGTTGGGAGTGTGGGGGCACATTACCTATTCCCTTTCTATTGCATGCACATCTTGTTCCTCTATTAAGGACCTTTGGAGAATATTTCCAGATTTGTTTTTTTTTGTTGTTGATGTTTTTTGTTTGTTTGGTTTTGTTTTGTTGTTTTTCAGACAATTTTTCCAATTCTTTCCTCTCTTAGTAGCTCTCTTAAAAAACATTCCTAAGACCACCTTCTCTCAACTGTACAGTGTTTAAAAGATCTGTTACTTTCTCCTGATAGTTTCTGATTATCCTTGTTTGTTTTGAAGTCAAGTATACAATGAACCTCAGCATATATTCTCAAAATATCAAACAGAGAAATAGGATGACAGGTTTTGATATGTTTGTCTGCTTTTATCTTACAAGTTTGATGGTATGTGATACACATAGCAGAATCACTATGGATCTCACTTAACACTCCATAATAAATCAGAAGAAAGTTCTTCTTAGAGCAGCAAACAGATACAAACAATAATCACTGTTAATATGCAATGCCAGTTCTGTGCTTACTAACTTTGGTCTAGAAAGCTCATAAAGTTTTAAGATCCAAGACATGGAAAGAAAATGAACAATTTACAAAGAAATATGCATTAGTGAGAGCACTCACCCATTCATTTCAAAAGCCAGGGAAGCAACTACTGTGCTCCCGAGATCGAGGGGAGACCCAAACCTCAAATCCTAGTCCTTGCGTTGGGTCAACAGCAACCATATTCCTCCGAGCTTAGGACAGGCAGATATAAGAACACTGGCTATACTACATATATCTAATACATTTATTCTCTTTTATATATCTAATACATTTATTCTCTTTTGTCAAATTTTCCCGGAAAGCCTTCAATTTTACCAGTAGCACTGAAGCAGATAGTCAATTTGCAAACAGAAGCAAAAAAGGTACAGGACAGTGCTAGGCAGCCTAGAATTCAATGATTATTCTGAATACTTCCACTAAAAGGTTTTCTTTCATTTTTCAAACTTTCTCTGAAATTTCTTCTGTTCTTTGAATGCCTAATTGCATATATACCAAAAGAACTGATAAAAAAAAATAATTTCCATAGCAACTATTTCAAAGAATACTGCTCAGCAATTCATAACAACAACAACAACAAGTATGTAGATTAACCAAAGTCTTCATTTGCATGGATAGATTTCTTTATCTACACTTAAGTGGAAATATTAATGTTGATCGTGAACAATTTCAGAGTAATGCATCATAAAAATATGAAACTTTTTCCAAAAGAATTTCACGTGATCGCTCAAACAACTGCTATTAACCTTCAAAATAGAGACTTTCTGAAACTGTGGTTAAAAAAGATATTTCAGATGATCTGCAAGAATTTGCTTCAATATTTGAAATGTATAGTAACATCACATAGAGAATGTATACAGATTTTTAGCTAATTAAACAAGAATTTTCCATAGCAACAAAAGATTCAGAAGCAAGGCTTCTAATTAAAAAGCTAAAAAACTACATGTAGACTAGTTGCGTGCAGTTTTGTGTTTTTTTTCCCCATTTAGAATTTTTTTCCCCAACGCTTCCAGTAGATTATTTTTGTATATCTTTTTGTGATTTACACACCACCATTTAGCTCTCTCCTGACAAAACCTTACAGCCAGTGTAGCACATGCTATGTAATCATTCTTTCAGATAATCAAATATAAAGAATTATTAAACTGTCAACTTCAAACACCATAGATCAAGGTTCCAATTGTACTGTGACTAGAAAAACATTTAGCATAACCTGAGTCTCAAGATAGGGGACTTTTAGGCTCATAACAGGAGAGTTGACAAAATGGTTGCTACTCCAAAATAAGCTCATTTACATGAGACTGCTCGCTTAAGATACACCTGGCTGTATTCTACTCTATTGCAAAATAGATCATTTTTTTAAACATAAAAGGTATAGTCCTTGTCAGGAGAAAATTCCTATCCAACAGAACAAAATATTGTTTTCCTACAAGGGGGTTTCTCTAACTTAGGAATGAGACAGTGTTCCAACAGTGATGGGTGATACTGGTGGGAGGGGGATGGTTGGACCAGGTGATTTTGGATGGCTCTTCCAACCTTAATGATTCTGTGATTCTCTCACCCAGGCTCGCTAGCAAAGCATCCGAGCAGCAAAGCACGTACTCCTCCACAGACTTTTTGTCCTTGCAGAGGTATCATTCTCCCACTCTCCTTTTACAAGAGTGTTAAATACAGCAGAATTTCACAAAATAAATGGTTATTTTTTCAGATTAGGGCTTTCTTTAAAGACAGCTAGAGGTACATAAAACACTGTGATTGCATACCTCATGTTTCATATTGGCAAGTACAAAAAAAAATATCTGATTTTCAAGACACTAAAGAGTAGTGATTTTTTTTTTTTTATGTTTTTATTACCTTCATTAACAGATGATCATACTGAAATACAAAGATGTCTAAGCATCTAATGTTCTGGCAATGACTGAAGAAACAATTAGTTAATGTTGAAAGTGAAGTCTTTAATCAAAACCAAGATAAAGTTGTTCTTATAACGCAATGACCACAGAAACCGTTAGCTGCTTGATTAAAAGCACACAGACAAATGTGCTTACGGTTTCATAAATATTTCATACGTGCATTTAACTTTAGAGGTATAGGTAGGAACAGAGAAATGACTACGTATATCTCAACCCCTGATTTGCGCTGCTGAATTGTAATGAAATAGTTTTACCTCATTAAAATGGAATGTATTAAACCCATAACAGAAGTTCATATAAACTTCAAGAGAAAACAAAAAGGATCATAGAAATGAGAAAATGAGAGTTTTCTACATACCTGTTTGAGAATGATCACAAAGTTAAAAAAAAAAAAAAAGAAAAAAAAAGAAGTTATGGAGTGATAGAAATATGGAAGCTTTACAATCAAGCAACTCAGGAAGAAGATGCTCCAAGGTCTCCACTGGTACTGATTTCATCACTGATTTAAAACAAGAAACAAACCCACACAGAACCAGAAAATCCAAATAAATCCTGAAGTATTTAGGATGTCCAAATGCTTTGAACTGTAAATTATTCCCATTAAGAAGTCTATAAATGATTACGGCAAAAAGGAAAAATGTAAAAGAGAACAGAAAAAGGCCAAATATAGAAAGCGCAACTTACCATCTCCCTAAACACATTAAACTACCCAAAACAATCCGATACAGAAATGCATAGATACATGTTAAAATTAAACAAAATCCTACTAACAAAAGCTTCCATAAACTAAAAATAACTGGACACCAGCAGAAACAGAGGCCTCTAAAAAGCAGCAAACAAAGTGACAAAAGCCAAAAAGCTTGTTTATTTAAAACATCTCATTTTAGCCAATGAATTAATTACTCTACAATAAGAGGTCTCTTAAAATAAAACAAAACATAAATGACTTATTGAATGACAGAGGAAGTAATGAAATACCATTTCCTACATTCCCCTCCTAAACTTATGCAGAGCATGAATGGACGAAAGACTTCCCTACAATTCAAATAGTCATTGATTTTCTCTACCTTTTTAATTTAATCCTTAGGTATATTACAGCTTTCAACTGGCATCAACTCATTAATGGGGTCAGGAGAGAAGAAAGCAAGGACTAAAGAAAAACTTTTCCAACCTTACCAAAAATGTTTATAAAATTTGCCGTTATTCATCTTCTCAGTATAAGACTTAAATAAATGCGTACTTTTACCTGCTGGAGACATTTATATGCTTCACCTGCTTTACAACCCACATTGTAGATGGTCTGAATTATTAACTTTTAGATGCATTTCTGCATCTTCTACTCTGGCATCCCATCGTTTCAAGGGGGAGATGTTTGCGTTTCTGCAAAATCAACTACAGTGAAAACCAGTGGAAGAAAGAGAGTACATGGTTCCTTCTCAGCAGGCAGGTTATGGTGGAGAATGTGCAGGTAAAAGCAGGAAAACATTTTTGTTTAGGCCCTCCCCACCAGAATACAGTGTTAGTATTTGTGATCAAATTTCCCACTGTATGGATTTTACATCGCATCATCAAACAGCTTGGGCTGGAGGGGACCTCGGAGCTCCCCCAACCAGGGATGCCAGGGATGGGGCAGCCACAGCTCCTCAGGGCAGCCTGGGCCAGGGCCTCACCGCCCTCATAGCAAAGAATTTCTGCCTTATATTTAACATAAATCTGCCCTTTTTTGGTTTAAAGCCATTACCCCTTGCCCTACCACTGCCCCCATGACAAAGAGTCCCTCCCCAGCTGTCCTGTAGGTACAATCATCACATTTTGGCAGAAAATAAGTCTTTTTTTTTTTTTTTCCATATTCTGCATTGGAGAATCTGGCTACGGTCATAAAGGCATCTACAGTAAGGAAAAATACAGAAAAACTTCTCCAGAGGCAACTGAAATATATGTATGACTGCTGTGGTTATGCTACTTCTAGTCAAAGAAAGACATGTACAAAGAACATCTGCCTCCAGGCAAGTACCACACTGACACTGCAGCTGTGTTTGCTCCATCTTACCCTGCTTCTTAACATAGTTCTGGAGTGAAACCTGACTTCATGTCATTTCTGGAGTGAAACCTGACTTCATGTTCCTGAGAGAGAATTTTAATATAAAAAGGAGCATCTGTTAACATGCTACCCTGTTACATTAAATTGACCCTCCGATGTAAAAGGTAAAAGATAAGCTGTGTCACTCAGTGACCTTCATACGTACTCTGTAACTTGAATTATTAAATCTGCATAGATCTCATCCATCTGAGCAAATTAACAAGATTCTATTGTATTTTGAAACAGAAATGGCATCAGAGATCAACTCCATTTCAGTGTTGTCACATAGCGTTCACGAGTTTTAATCATACTAGTTCTAGAACTTCTCATCAATACAATGAACTTTTAGCTCACTAAGGTTAAAACTAATGAGCAAAACTAATTTCAATTTGCAAGTTCATCAGTTTATAATGACACTTAGGATAAAAAACTTCTTTTTTTTAATGGCATGTCCTTGGAAACTAAAATTTTTCTTTCAGTTTACAGTGACCATCTTGTACAGGTTACCTAGAAGAAGCAAGAGAATACTTTGTTCTAAAAATTGTATCAATAATTTGGTAAAGAAAACTGTCAGATTGGTGAAATGAAGGGGTGGAAGGGCAAAATACAGATTCAGAGGAATTACCTAAAATTTTTTTTCAATAAATATTTTCTCTTTCTTTTCCAGGAGTACTTTGCAAAATCCTATTTTATTTTATTTTTTTGCCATAAAACAAACATTAAATTTAATCCAAGAATCACTATACGTATTGGCTTCCAAATAGGAGGCCTCCAAGTAACTCCATTGCAGGAGTTACCAAGGCCAGAACTGATGGTCCAGTTGTGTTTTTTAGTGCTATACAAATACTTTAGAACACAGTTGGTTTTATTTATGGTTCTACTTCAGACGTCATTTCATGTATAATGTGCACACACTCCACAGAACAGCATTAATAAATCGGTAATTAAAAATAAAGAAAATGACAAATAAGCTCAAATAGTACTCACTCACTACAAGCATCCTAATGAAAGCCAAACTGTTCAATGGGAGCAATTCAAAGCTGATGGAGCTGAAAGAGTTCAGCTCATGAAACCAACCTTCTCAGGAGGTACAGAGAGAAAACTGGTTTTGTTTCAGTCTATTTTAGTCCAATTCCACATCTTTTTCATTCAAAGTTCAGAAACTAACACGTATTTGAAAATGCAGGAAAACTCTACTCCCTCTATCCTTGGGCATTTAAAAACTAAATAAATTAGTGCAATAGCCTGAAGTCTCCATTTCTAAACCTGAAAAGACACGAACACACACACACAAAAAAGTGTTCCTAACTAGAAATATTTCTTATACTGATTTAAATGATAAGGAAAGTAGTGTATGCAACCTGCAGATACTTAAAAAAAAAAAAAAAAAGAAGAACCATTAAGTTGCCAATTTTATGCAATTTAATTACAATTTTGAGTATGAATATTGGGTAGCTTCCTGTTTTGTTATTTTTATTAGGAATTTAAATGAAGGATTGTATTTAAATGTAAATCAGCTACTCTTAAAGGTCACTGATCAAGAATCATCATCTGCCTCTTAGAAAAGTGTCTGAGGGGGAGGGGATAAAAAGGAGAAAACGTCAATTTCCTTTTTTTAAATGAAAATTCTTCCACATAAATGAGAAAGACGACAAAGGAACTGCAGAACTGGAGCTATATGCCATTTTTCCAACAGTGACCCATATTACAGAGAGTGAAATAGACTTTTGGAAAGAGAATGTGTGTGTCTGTTCTAATCACAAATTCAAATATGTTGTTTCAGGGAAAAAAATCCTTCTCTGTCATGATCTGTTTAAGTTGACAGGTCTTTTCCCACTCTAATTGCTAGGACTTCAGGACTTGCAAATTATGCATTACCCCACAGCTAAACAGGAGAAGAAGTGTT
Organism: Anas platyrhynchos; assembly: GCF_047663525.1. NCBI lineage: Eukaryota > Metazoa > Chordata > Aves > Anseriformes > Anatidae > Anas > Anas platyrhynchos. Next base: position 76,081,726 of record NC_092590.1, read on the forward strand.
TAAGAGAGAGCTCCACTGCCTAAAATGCCAGCAATAAAATACCAGAAAAGAAATGATCTCCTTTCAAATTTAAATTGTGTCTGCCAGCAGTGTGTTCTTACATTATACAGATACACTTGTAGTAGTCGTACACCCTTTTAATCTGATAATTAATATTCAAATACAGAACAACTCTTCTACAGTCATAAGACTACTATTAATCTAATCAAAGTGAAATTAAAATGCTTCATACACTACAAAGAAACATATATGTCTATATATAAACATAGAGTTAAATAATGATGATACTATATCCATTTCCAGAGAAAGACTAATTTATTTAAGTAACAGAGAATATTCCTCCTAAATGAAACTGAGATTTTAAGGAACAAGTGTGTTCATGATTTGTCTTCCTTATTTCCAACCATTATTCTATGGTCCAGACTAGTATTTTAGGCTGTTTTCAACCTTCATTTTCTTCACAGAAGCAATGAAATGTTTCGTGACATTGTAAATGCTGTTTTAAAGCAGTCATTGAAACTAAAAATGGCATCTGCAACTTCTCACAAAAGATACTTGAGACAGAGATCATCAATAAATTAAACTAAGTGTAATTTAGTTAAGCATCTTGCTCACATACAGTACACCCAAAGATGGAATAAAGTATCTTGTTGCAGCCTTTGATTGCAGGTCCTCAAAAATGTGAGAGTTTGCCCATGTGGAATGCCATTAATTCTTTGTCTCGTATGATTTTGGTTGGTTTGCATAGTTTCAGAAAGAAGCAACAGATTATTAACAGCAATGATTCAGCGAATTCCTAAAGAACAACTTTGGGGAAGAAAAAGGAGATCTGTGAATCCAGCTTGCAAAAATATGAGATTCAATAGCTCCAAAGCTTGAGGCAGAAAAATCCACACTTCTCAAAAATAAAAATATACCCAAAAGAGATCTTCCCCACCTTCAGAAACAAAAAAATACTCTCCTTTGAATGGATTTTTCACAGGTCAGTAAATTCAGTTAAGGTGTGAGTCTGTGGGGGTTAAAAATAAATTAATACTGTCCAAGAACAAGCTCTCAGGACCTTGCACTCCCAACAAGTACTCTCAGATCTTAAAACTGCATTTGTGCCTCACGTGGAGCTCAATCTCTAACTTCAGTTCAAATGAAAGGCTGAGTTAGTGGGAGTCCATGAGAATTGATTTGAGCTCTTTCACGTACTGGACTAAGGACACTGGCATTTATTACTAAGCACTGATGTACATAAGATTTTTGCAAATCTTCATCCCCATTCTCTGTTCTTTGCTATTTATCAAAACGGGTCTCAAAGTCATGTTCCTAACAGAGAAGAAACAAGAAACCCATGCAAACTCGTGCATGTTTTTAAAATGAGCGTGCATTTCTAGAACATGTTCCTCTCCAGTGCCAGACTACCATCCTGAGCATCTAACCCCAGCATGCAACAAGCATTTACCACATGGCGACATAAGCCATGGAAATTCCTCCCACAGAGTCTAGAGGATGGCGCAGCAGAGGCTAACAACCTAAACAGCTGCTCTATTCAGCTTTTTCTTACCTCTAAAGGTGTAACTCTGTACAAAAGATCTTAATATTGCTGGCACTGCTTGCCTGCCTAACAATCAAAACCAATTCGTTTGTGCTATTCCCTTTTACTTTTCTTTTTTTATGAGACCTAAGTCACCAGATTTTTTTAAGCTTTTATAAAACAGTTCCACAGTAAAATCAGTCACTGAGAAGTTCCTGTACTGAAATGTAATTCAATCCCAAAATTTCCATTTGTGAAGCTCTGGATCCCATACAGGAATAATCAGAACTAAAGGGTGGATGTCTAATTATTTTTTTCTTCATGAAAATCAAGGGAATAAAATGATTTTGACGTTACTTAGAAAAGCTGTTTCAGGAAAATACATACTTTTTAAATTTTTTTAGGCAGCAAAATGCTTTGTCTGTTCTTCTGGGTTTTTTTGTTTGTTTGTTTTTTAAAAAAATTGTCTTTCAGATTTCAGTTTCCAAAACCATCAGCTTCACATTCATAGTCACATTAAATTTGGTATTTTACTAAAACAAACTCAAAAGGCACCAAAATTTCCATAGCCCCAAACTTAATCCCAACCAAAACCCAGAAGAAGTCATTTCTTTTTCATGAAGTGCAACTACCTTGACGTGCTGCTTAGAGATCTAAGAGCTCCAAAATATCTTTTTTAATTCCAACTGATAGTTCAAATTCCCTACAAGCTGACATCTCAGAAAGCACCCACCCAGCACAGCCCATCAGCCCATGGCCCCACTGCCTGCGTCTGGGCTGCTCTTCTCTCCTGACACTTCATCCCATCCAAACTCTTTTGCCATCTGACCCACCACCATTTCTTTATGCACCATGATGCTGGGTTAACTCTGGTTCTTGAGCATCCCACACTTCTGAAAATGGAAACCAAAAGTGATTTCTTTGGATGCTGCTGGTACTCCCTGGCCACAACCAGGCCACCACCTCCATCCCAGGACAGAGTGGGTGGCTGTGTGTTCTGGGCTGCTTCAACCACACACACCATGGACAAATAATGCCTGCAGGGCAGCGGCAACATGTGGGCACTAAGCTCTGCCCAAGGTGAAGCTGCACACTGCAGCCCCCACAGCAGCAATTTCGGTTCTTTATTTCACACATTGCAGTGTGCGCTGTTACTAACCTGATCAACACTGGACCGGTGGAGGAAGAGATGGGAGGAAATTTCAGATACAGCTGAACTGGAACTGATTGAATAAACTTGCTAGTTTTGAACTCCTGGCTGCAATTAGAAATGGGAGAAAACACCTCTCCGGTAGATACAACTCAGAAAACCTACACCAGACACCTTATACTGCTCTTCGTGTTCTGTAACAGCACTGCTTCTTCAAACACGAAGCCTGCAACTTCATACCCAAGCAAAACTGCTACAGCAGTAGTGAAAGCACCACTACTTAAATAGTTAGCAGGGTTATTATAGCCAGAAAGGAAACAAATAAAATGAGGACAGTTCTGAATAAACCCAACAGAATTATTTCCTGTACCTAATAATAGGATCTGGGTTTTCCTTTACCAGCCTTGCAATGCCGATTCTCCAGAAAGGGAGCCAAGAAATTCCTCCCGCCTGTCTTGTCGGTTCCAGCTTTGCTTTTCCAGGTCCCAGATGAGATTCCTTAATCACTTACAACTTCATGCCACATAAGGAAATTTACTGTACAGATGGGAAACTCAGCATTTAGGCAAATCAGTCCTCTTCAACCCAAGAAACATTTCTTTTTATAAAGGAAGTTTTTAAAGAATATTATATATACTGTGCGTCTCTAGTGTTTTGCTTGTTTACTTGCTTTTTGTGTGTCCTAAACACACTCTGCTCACTTTAAAATTAGAGTATTTGAGAACAGTTTTTAATACCACAATTTTCACCATAGAAGAGCTTGACTGTATTTATTTTACCTTGTAAATAGAAAATTAACTCTTAAGATTCTTAATTTGTGTATCAGTTCCAAAATCTAATTTTTTTTAAGACAAATTTTGACCATAGAGGCATTTTCAGCCCCTTTAAGCTAACATTTCAGTTCTAATAACATTTTAAGGTTTCTTCAATGATTCTAAATTGTTTAGTCTCTGAAAACATTTCGGAAGGGTGTCCTGAACATGAAATATTTACACAAATCACACATGGAGCATCCCACACTCCTAAGACAGGGTGGGGTAAATTCCAAATATTAATTGAATACTTTAATGGTTTTCTGTACTGATTTATAAGTGTAATTCAAAGTTAATCAACATGCATGCTTGAGGACAAAAAAATATATATATATATATATTCACTGATGTGGTCATACTTTTCCTCAATTTTACTAACACTATGAATGCAGCAATAAAGCACAGGTGATGTACATTACTGAAATTATTGGTTACTGTTTATATACATCTCTTCATTCAAATCATGACTTCAATCACAACTGCCAGCCTTTCATCTATGCAGAAATATACTTAGCTTTGCAGGTAACTTGAAGACTACTATCAAGTAATGTATTTTTCACTTCTTCAGTGTATCCTCTATGTTAATCAAGTAATTGACACACACAAAATACCTTCAAAACCAGATATGCCATTTAAGAACACCTGCACATCAACTTTTCATGTAGAGCAACTGGCAACGGCTTACATCAGCATTCAGGTGACCAATATAAATAATCACCTGAAAGGATGTTTCACCGTCTTTTCACTACGACTAATGAGCATTGATCGAATCAAAGGCTTTAGCTACCTATTACAAATCCTTTCCAGCGCAAGTGTCTGCCTGCCATCACCAGTTTATCTACCTGTCTCAAGAGAATCCATTTAGACATTGGTGTTGTTTCTCGCATAGAAGAGAATGTCAGTTTCTTGAGACTGGCAATCCATTACTTGAAGTAAAATATTTTCCCAAGTACCTTATATTTTCTATAGAAAAAAAGGTGACAAAGAAAAAGCAGGTAAAGTAATAAAAACGACAAACACCACAAAGAATAACACAGAACAATAAAGACAGTTCAGCCACAAAATCTGAGTTATTTGGTAAATTGGTCTCATTCAAGGAAACTGTTTCGATATTGCAAAATGCAAAAGTATAAAGCAAGAAAAAAAAAAAACACCGGTTATGTTGAAGAGAATGAGCATTGTGTGAAAAGTAATGACTTTTAAAAGGTTTTAAGGGGCCTATGGAAAGCAACAGAATTGTTATACTGCATTTAGTCTTGGTATTTAGATTTTAGAGCAATCACCAAACACTAGAGAGGTACAGAACAAAGTCATGTGGCTTCTATATCTTAGGCTTGGATAATCATATCTACAACCTATAGGTGTTATTTTTGTCCTTCCTTCCACACCATCCAAGTTATATGTAAACCTTCTAGATATCTCACTCTTATGCATTATGATCCATTGATACACCTGAAGCTCAGCTTCCTCCCTTCCTCTTTGCGACGGTACAGAATGTGAAACGCAGGATGATACTTTCTGTTAACAGCAGTCTTATTCCATCAGAGCACTCAGGAAACTATTACAAAGATATTTTAGCTTCATTTAGTCAGTGCTTTCTCCAAATTCTTCCACTAACTAAATCACCTTTCTGCATCATATTGCTCACCTTCACTTCCAAAGCTTTTTGAAACTTTATGACAGACACCTACTGGGCTGTAGTTTAATGAGCTTTTCCTTCTGCAGCAGTGCTGGTTTCAGGAGCATCTACTTATTCTTCACAACCTCTTCCTATCCCTGAGCTGTACTGCCAGTTTTGCTCACACAGGTATTTGTTCAGCTGAACCAAATGAAACCAAGAAAAAATATCCAGGTTTAAAATGAAGCTTTTTTTTTTTTTTTTTTTTTTAAAGAAAGTTAATTTAGCACGGATCAGCTGTGCACGAATAGTTCTAGTAGAGCTCAGGAGGTGGTGCAGAATGAGAATCACCAATAGCAGCTGATGAAGTTAGCCCTGCAGCTAAAGAATTACTGAAAATAAGCCATCAGCATCAGGAAGTTGACTTCAGCTACAAACACCCCATAAAGCAGCTGACTGAATTGTTAAACACCTTCTTAGCACCTTCTCAAAAAGCTGTGTTTGACACCTGGGAGAAAACTTCTCCAAAGATCTGTCTACTCAATGCTTTCTTTCTCTGCTCCTAATAGGTGGTGCAGCCAAGAAAAGGAAAAAATCAGCAGTGGTGGGGTGGGGACACGTTGCTGCCACCAGACCTTGCCTTGCTATCGGTATGAACTCAGCCTGCTGTGGCATTCCACCTAAATCCTGCTGTTGTCTTTCATTATAAATAGAGACCAAATCTATTTTCATCCAGTATTTATACAGCACTAGGCACAAACCTTTGTCCAAGACTCAAAATCAAAGGTAATAAAATAAGCCAGAATCAGTACCCCATTACCTCCTAAAAATCATGAAAAACATCATTAAGCTATACGTACAACAACTACGAGGTCAAGTTCTCTCACTGCCCTCCACATTTTAGTAAACAGGAATTAAATCTGGAAACACTAGCACAGCATGACCCACTATGGATCAAGTTCTTGCTATATTGACACAGATCTAGGAGATAAGTTAACAGCAAAGTAATGACAAAAAAAAAAAAAAAAAAAAAAAAAAGGTGTTCAGAGATTGCTAAGCAGATGCTATTTATCTTATATTGAATGCTAAAAGTCATTAAAAGAGTGTTCACCATTATACATTGAACTTTGGAATGAACGTTTCTCGAACTGTTCCTTCTTTAAGTATACATATAGAATTAAAAGCATAGCAATTATTGAGAAAAATAGTTTTGAGTCCATAAACTATTTTTTTTTGTCATCACAAGAAAAACCCTAACCTGACACTTCCTTCTCACTGAACAGAAGGGTTGGGATTTTTCAGTACAACTTTTGCTAACTGCACATCTTCCTTAACAGGCAGAAAGCCTGTTCGGAGAGCATTTTTCTGCAAGTAAAGTGTGATTGGTTCAACATGGACCTTCCATGTAATGTTCTTATAATGAGTAAATTACTAGGTGATATAAAACTAAAAAACAGCAAAACCGTAATGAAAAGCTTAATATGCTTTTTACAGTAATGCTGAAGAAACTGATGCCATGTTTAAGTTGATCGTGCTTTTACTCACACCCCGAGGCAAACCAGCACAAAATGCAATGAACAGCATGGTTTTATTAAATATATATATATATATATATATATATATATATAAAATGAACAATTTTCTTCTCGGAAAACAACTGACTTGAAGGAACACTCTAGCCTGGTGACTGCCAACTGACACCTGGTACTACAGGCTTTGCAATTCACACAGGATTTCCTATTACTGAGTGAAGGTGAAAGAATCACGAACACAGAGGGAGAAGGAAAAAAAAAAATCAGTCTTAAGAAGCCAGGAACACCTGAATTTTGAACAGATGAGAAAAGTACAGCAACTTCATAGGAGCTGGCGGCAAGCCTGCTACACTTGGAAAGCTGTTTGAACATCCCCTCTGCCAAGCCTGCAAGAGGATGCTCAGGACATCCATCAACTTCAAGTAAATTTGCAGTTATCATGAACTAGAAATTCCCTTGTTCGCAGCCATTTGTACCCAGAAACAGGACAGCGTTTGCCTTGTGAAAGCATGCTGTGCAACAGTAGAGGGAGTATACTAAGCTTTGCAGATGTAAATCTCTGTTCTTGAGAAGGGTAAAGTAAAAGACTATCAAACAAATATACAGAAGTAAGTTGAGTTACTTGGTTTTGCCTCAGCTTCATGGAGGAAAAAGCTGGCTGACCCTTTTGAAAATTCAGAAAAATCCATATACCAGAAGACAAGTAGAATTTTAACATGGGATCTTTCTATATCTCTTATATAAACAAGTCTGGAGAGCAGTGCTTGCTCCTTAAAACAGCCATCACTCTACAACTTGACTTTTTGAACCAGCAGAGAGCTATAAACACACAGGGATACAGACTGCATGGTTCCAGAGATACATTGCTGGATATCTCGGTGAGAATCCTCAAGTCATTCATCTGGGAAAGACAGCCACATCCATGCGGTCAAACCGCTGAAATCTGAGCTGCTGAAAGTTCTGCAGCTCCAAGTTCTGTAAAGAGTCATTTCAAAATCAGTATGAAACTTTAATATACACACACACACACTAAAAGAACTGCAATTACAAAAAAAAAAAAAAAATCAAACAAGCTTCTCTCTGTCCTGTATGAGGATATGGTAAAGAATTAAAAAAGTGTTTCTGATGCTATGGTGCTATTCTCAGAAGGAAACTGATTTCATCACTAATGGATCTGAGAAGAATCTGGCAATACAGAATGGAATAATGTCAGATCAAAAAAATAAATAAATAAAACTTATTTTCCATACCTTCAAAGCCAGGACAAAAGATGCAGGGTTATATTTAGCATTTTTTGCAACCCTTCCAAGTGATTACCATTACATTTTTCCTTTGACCATAGAGGAAACTAACATAGTCAACCTGTTTCTTTTTCAGTCTTCTTAACATCTTTCCAGACCGACTACAAGAACAATCTCACTATAACTGAAAATCCCCTGAAGCTGAGAAAGAAGAAAATGCCTTTTTTTTTTTTTCCATTACTGGCTTTAAAATGTGAGGTAGTTTCTTGCATAAATCCATAGAAATTTGCAAATTGTGATGGGAAACCAGCCTTTGCAGGCTACAGTAAATGCAAGAAGTAAACAGGTGGCAATGAAGTGCTGGGTCTTCAAAAAAAAATTAGCTAACATCGGATTAATTTTCTACAGAAGACATTTTCATATGCTGTTTCCATCTTAATAATGAATTTTTGATAAATGTATCTGAAAAAACAGTATCTATGAAGATTAAGAGAACAAAGAGGCACAGATAAACTTGAAATAAACTTGAGATAAACTTGAAAATGGCAAAAGAAACCTTTCAGGTCATCAGGTAAATAAGCTACTACAGGACACCTTGGTGGAATACAGATAGTTTTCATATATAATGGGAAGTATAGTTGGAAAAAAAAAAAAAAAAAGTGATACATGCCTTTTCAAACAAAATACTACATTAAGCATTAATAACAACTGGCAAAATTCAGATGTCAATCCTTCTGAATAATTATAAAGGAAGTTGAAATGAACCTAATTACGCCTCACCATGGAATGAAACCTAGCACTCATGTCAGCCATAGAAGACAAAGAGATCACTACGTGTGATTTAGCACAAAAGAAAACACTCAATAATAGCGACTTGATTCAAGTAATTGTATCTATTTCTTCCAAAACACCTTTAACTAACACTTCAGCCTCAGACACCTCTCCCACAAGCTGCTTCACAGTTAGCAAGGATGCAGAGAATTTCCCTGGCTTCTCTGCTGGGCCTCCTGCTCTTTGACTCTCCCACCTCACTTGTATTCCTGCTGCCAACTCTCTGGTACACTTCTTGCTTCTGAAGGATCTGAAATAGATTCGTTATTAAGTTTTCACGTATTGAATATTTTTGCAGAATTATTTTTGGCTTGCATTATGATATTTTGGGCATTGAATACTTGAACATTATTTGGAAGATACCTCTTGAAATATATTTACTAGCTTAAAAATAGCCTTTTTTCTACTAGTCTGATTTCTCATTATGACTTTTCTTCATTTTCTGTTTTAATCAATATTACTTATTTTCCTTACTGCCTTGAATCACAGAAGCATAGAATCATTCAGGGTGGAAAAGACCTCTGAGATCATCGCATCCAACCTTTACCCTAATACTGATGTCCATCACTAAACCATGCCGCCAAACTCTACATCAACACATTTCTTAAAGACCTGCAGGGATGGTGACTCAACCACTTCCCTGGGCAGCCTGTTCTCATGCCACATGACACATTTTAGTTTTCCTTTTAACTTCCGTGGAAGCATGTTTTCCTTTATGTGTATTTCCTTCTGAAAATTAAACACTATTATGGTTAATTTGGCTTTTCTCCTCACCTCTTTGTAACGTCTTTGGACGCTTACTTTTGGACGCTTATATGAGTTGAGTTACCTCACTGGATTCTAAGCTTTCTAGAAATGGAAAGCACAACCCTACATCATCCCTATGTAGCTCGCAGAGGATCACTAGTCCACAGACTGAACTCCTGGTACCACTCTTCAAGCACGCTGGTTCTGTCAACATCCTTAAATGAAACCTACAATTCAAGTTCTTTTATTTTGTATTTTGGACCAATAATATTTGTACAGTGACTGCATGCACTGTTTGCGTTTTTCCTCACTGTTTTCCACTTCAGATTTGCCAACTTCTTTCTCACAATATGAAATTACCAAGTCTTTAGTATTTCAAAAAACATTTCTGTGAAGATCCTAATATTCAGTTTTCTACTTCACAGCCCTCAGTTTCACCTCAGTACTTATTCTTCCCTCTGAAATAAGTCTCCATGTGGACCTTGACCTCCATGCTGCTCCTCAACCATCCCAAGAGCTTTCAGGACACTCCTTGAGGACTTAACGCCTACAGGAAAAGTCATCACACAGTCCTTACTGTGAAGAAATTAAAGAGTAAACCTGGTCTCCCAAGAGCCCGTGCTGTAATCCACAGTCATTTACATATTCATATATGACTTGGAAGAAAGGAGGTAAAGAGTAAAGAGACTATTTGCTGATAGAAAAAAAAAAGTATAAATCTTATATTTGGTGACTGGAGGAAAGGCTGCCAGATGAAACTGCATTTTACACCACTACAAAATATAGTATGAGGCGAAAAGCAAGCCTACTTCACATGTAAAATGATTAAGTAAGCAACCAATGCTGAAGTCTAAGTTGGAAGCCATCTGAAAACCAGAGGTTCTGCACAGCTTCAGTCAGAAAAGAAGAGGGGTGGGGGCAATACTAACATATCACTGCCCAAATTCATTACAAATCTACATTTTTAATCTTGCCTGTGCTTCCCGCAAATTTGCAGAGCCAATTGCAGTAGAATGTTTTGGAGATGAAGGCAGTAACGTTAATGACAGAAGTTATGAAACATTAATGTAGCTGTCCTCAATTACAAAGTTTTGTCCAGATGCTACCCTGAGATTGAGGAAATCCATAAGCAGCTTGCTATTACAGGCTAGGATGGAACAGCCAGGGAAGAATCAACCCATAACACATCTTCTTTGTTTTCAAACACCACTACAATAATAATACCAGATTTTGCTATTAAACATAGCATTTATAGGCAAAATTATCAAAAAGAGTTGCAGAAATCAACATAGATGTACCACATACATTTGGACTTGTGGAGAACTCACACATTTTGTCAGATGAACTCACATTTCTGCTAAAAATCTCTATTCTAACTCTTTGACAAGCTACTTCATAATCGGGGATCTTCGTCAAGATTTTGCGATTCACAGATAACTTTCAAACTTCTCAGGCATCCTAGTGTTTGTCCTTAGGTTTGGGAATCAAAGTTCCTTAAATATCACGAATGGAGACAGCTCCAAAAATGTTTACGAACAGCTACTGAAGATACTCGCAGGCACAGCTCTACTAAATCCAATTAATCCCAATATTAGCAGGTCGACAAATATGAGAGACAGCACATCACAAGTCTAATTAAAACTTTCCTAGCTTACACATATTAAAAGTAAAAATATAAAAAAAAAATCCCCCAGAACACAATAACAACAAACTACATGCTCTACTTCACAAAGCCGGATTTCATTCACAAATGTATCAGGTTTTATCCTCAACAGATGACTCATGCATATTTGTTCCTTTCAGTCTTCAAACATTCATAGAGCTACAATAATTTGCTTATAAAAAGGAAGGAGGCTTTTTGTTGATTTTTTTTTTTTTTTTAATAAACTAGGAGCTATGAAAGAGAAAGTATCAAAGTATCCAGAAAGTTTGTCCCAAATCTAGAGGGAAGTATCAACCAATTCGTGATAGTGATTGACTGAGATTACTGTTTCATTTATGTTAAAGAAAAAAGCAACAAAAATGTATTTTTAAAAACATTGTTTTAAAACATTACACTATTCTTGGCCAAAATGTAATGGAGAATGCTGAAAACAGTAAAAAGTAGAATTTACCCTCAGTCTTTCATCACAGTCTATTTTTCATGTTATTTGACAAGAAGCCACCCTAGCAGCTCCTAAAAAGTAAAAACATAACAAATCTTAGTTTTATTGCCCTTTTCATAGAAAGTTCTTCAAAAGCTCATGTTTCATCTGTCTTTCTACTCAATGTTCTTTTTTTCACTTTAATGTTAGCTTTTTTAAAAACAGAAGTATTTTAAACTGCCTTTGTGTTTCCCAGTTGCACATAATAGCATCTAACTTCTCTTTCATAAGTCAGAATTCCTTCTACTCATTTTTATTTCTTAACTGCAAGCCAGAAAAATACGTCAATTACTTTTTAATTCCTTATTCTGTACAGAGCAGAAATTTTTGAATTTCAAATCAAACACAGAGGAGGAAATAAAGACAGTTTTAAGAAACAAGACAGCTTCTCACATTAACCGCAATTTCTGTATATGCTTCCTCTATTTTTTCTCAAAACCACTCAAAGACCTATGATTTTACCTCTGCCGAGGCAGAAATAAAGTCTACAATTCCCTTAAATCATACCATAGGCTACAGACTTTATCAGCCATAACTATTCCTCAAACCTAACTGATTCCAATATCCACAGACTTTCTCTTCAGGGACCATTAGTAAAGGCAGCAAGACCATTTTTTGAAACTGAAGTAATATTTAACCCCCACAGGAGCAGATAAGAGAAAGAGAGAATGAAAAATAAATAAGGACAAAGAACAACAGACCTACACAAGTCCTACCAACCTGTGGTAACTGATGCAACTACTCTATTTCTCCTGTCTTCAGCAAACTGAAAAATCACCTCCGCTTCCACAATCTCCAGAGAATGATTTCTCCACATCTCAGTGTAAGTGAGATCTGCGAAAATCAACTGATAAATCGGAGCACAAAATTATTTTCACACGTCGAACACTTTCTGTATGTATGCTGCACCGTATTTTCTCAAAGGCTGCTTTTCTAAGCTACTTGGAATACAATGGAGACAGATTCATGCTTGCTCTTCCCATATGTGTTTAAAAAAGTTTATGATCATACCCCATTCCAGCACCTTTTGGTGCAAAACCTGACTTCCACAAGTTCTGTGTTTCCCCATCTCAAAAGCAGCCCCAGCTACAGCAAGATATGGTAGATCAGCAGCAAGACAGAGAACTTGACATTTATGATCATTAAAACTTCTAATAGCCTGAACCAATAACATGTTCTCAGCCCCCAGGTTAACAGTCTTTTAAAAGCTGCCAGTATTAAATGAAAGAAATAAAATTAAATTTAAAAAGATTATTTAAAAATTGTTTTTCTATACTTCATGTTATACGGATCTTTACCCAAAGGAGAAAGATTGCTATTCTCCAATAACATCTCTGTTTAACATTGATCACGAGAGCTTATAATGTCCAGTAAGATTACTCCTTTTTCCCCCCCTCTCCCCCACACCTTCTCTTTACTGCTGTATTACTATGGAAAAGGCTGGTTCTGCTCCTCCTGTAGGTGCCACTGCTTGACCTGTGGATGCAAATTATTCAATGCTGTTTAACGAAGACATATCTCCAAAAAGGGGCCATGTGATCTGCAGGTTTCCAGGTAATAAAAATCCCATCTGAAAAGGCTCCAGTGTTCTTTGCCTCTGAAGTCAGACGCAGAGACAGATGCTGCACAAGTCCACATGAAGAAAGAGACTGGCTAAACTGTGAGAAAAGCTAAATGTTTGCATCGAAACCATTTCAAGCCATGTTATCTTAAATAATAATAAAAATAACAAGTTTCATTAAAATCCGGGAGGTGACAAAGCAGGCAGCAGAAATACAGGAGCCCTTCACCATTCCAGAATTTTTATGAAACTGCACCAACATAATTCGGAGTGCTGGACTGCAACAGCAAAGCTGCTGTGAAGCCAATAATAACAGAAAAAGAGATTTGGTATCAACCCCACCTCAGCCAACCTCAGGTGGCTGCTAATAGGAAAAGGAGAACCACGATCCCTGCCAAGATGTTGCATATATCCCAGCTGAGAGCACTGATTTTGGGGAGAAGGGCTACAAAACCAGCAGAAGCAAACGCCGCTGTGGACAGAAGGTGATGCCCTTTCTCAGGGACAGGCAATTGTTAGTAAGAATCTCTTTACAGATTCCCAGCCCCTGCTGGTGGATCTATAAGAAATTAGGTCATTCTTGGCTCTAGGTAGGAGAGCCAAAAATTTTCATTGAAATAAAATCCTCTGCTTGCTAATACCACTCTTCAGATCCTCTTTTCACCACTGAGCGTGCATTCCCCATGGCAGAGTTAGGGATTTGGGAACAAGCTGCTGGATAAACAGAGTGTATCCATATCCCAATTCCCTGGGGGTCTGAACCCCAGTTCAGACAAGACTGTCATGGGGAAGACTGGCATCAAAAGCACAATCAAAAGACAGGGAGAATGGTGCAGTACATCTCGTAACCCATCCCTTTATTGCAAAGGGGAAAAACAGAGAAGTGAAGAAAAGAACACACCAAAACCATTGGACCAGGCTGTATCTCAGTTCTACTTTTAATGAAGCCAGGTCTGGTAAAAATGAAAGGGGAAAGGCTGTAACAGTTGTTCTTGAAGCCATGAAGGAACAAAGTTTGCCTTGAAGAACAAAAGGTGAGGCTACATCTGAACATTTTATCAAGTGAAACATTGTAAGGAGCTCCTAAGTGTCTGCAACAAAGTTGCCAGTGTATTTAGCACTCACTGCACAGAGAAAACAAATTAGTTCAGAGAAGATGGGAAAGAAAAATTACATCAATCCAGAGCCAGTATTTCTCCCCTGCATAAATAATCCAAGCTTGAACAGTTTTTCTCATATAAATAACTACATTTATAAGAAGCCTCAAGTAAGACGGCTCTTATATCATTATTCACTTAAAAACCACTCCAAAAATTCAGACAAATCACTGCTTTCTAAATAAAAGAAAATAAAATGCACAGCTTGTGGTAATAAACAGCTCATTGTCATCATTCCAGAGAAAGTCATTTTTTCTCTTCACTTAAAAATAAACGTAGTGTGGACTTGTTTTCTTATATTAAACAAAACACACCACATGAAAACAAAGAGAGTACCACTGCAAAGTAGCAAGGGTCCAGTTGTGGTAGGGATAATCCCCAAAACAGAGGAGGTATTTTAGAACTGGTGCCCACCTGGTTTGAGATTCAAGGGCTGATCTAGAACGGCATGAACAAAACTCACATTCTCAGCATCAACATGAGGTCACCAGGCTATTTGGTAGGTGGAAAAAACACAGATCATGAAGCCTGTGCAATTTAACCACTGGTGCTTACTTCAAGGGACAAACACGACCCCATGCTCTGACACTACAAGTGACAAGGAAACTCACTTAAGACATCTTGTGGATACTAAAGGTGGAGTTAACATTTGTGTTTTAGTTTCAAAGGTTATCCCAGGGTAACACAAGCTCCAACCTGTGCAGGATGTTCAGCTCCCTCTCTCAGCGCAAGGTTTCCTACACTGGATAAGCTCCCATCTCCGGCGCTGGACAGACAAAAACAACAACAAAACACAAAAGCCTCTTAACTGGCCAATGATGGAGGGCAGTGTAGCTTGAGTACATCAAGCCGGCTTTATTATCCACAAATTAATCTAGAAATATCCTTTCTATAAAAATAACCACACAAAGAATGCTAATTATTTACAAAATTGAAGATAACGCGGCCCGTTCCCCAACGGTTCCTAAAGCTGAGGAGTTGTGAAGCGTGGAGGAGAGGCCAACCTGATTTTTATTCATGCATTTCTGTCCTTATCTACATGGCAAACAGAATTATTTTCCTATTTAGCCCTGTCAGGTTTTTCAGGTTTTAAAATAGCTGTTAATGAAATCACAAGCCTTCACCACAAAAGAAAGAAAGAAAAAAAAAAAGCAGTAACAAAAATAGCAAAGTGACAACAAATACTGGATTGGAGCAACACTGAGAAAGTCTGTAGGAGAGAAAAAAAAAAGCATCTCCTTACATTCACCAGTCTTGAAATGAAATGCAAGAAATAATAGATCACACTTTGCTAAGGCCTCAACATAATGATAAAAATTTGTTCACACCGCTCCTGAAAATTGTCTTTTCCTTTGGCTTAAGCACATAACTTACCATAAAACTGCTCAGCAACAGAACTGTCCAGTACTATAGCAACTATTATATTTGGAAATCACCTGAAGTGTTCATAACTTATTACAAAACTCAATAAGGTTGTCTATTTTTCACTTTTTCACTGTATTCTGCAAAACTCAATTTTAACATATTCAAACATTTTAAACGTAGAAAACCTCTACTACCAACACAGTTTTCATTAAGCTATTTAGAATTGTACAGACACACAGGCTTTGGACTGAAGTCTGGACTAAGGTATAGCATTAACAATAAACAAATACCTTCTTTAACAGAAATAAAATGTGCCCTCCCCACCACCACTAGTTTCAACACATTCTTTAACGGTGATTAAAGATGTGCAAGGACTGAACATGGCGGTGGCACTACTGCAACACAAGAAATTTACATTCCAAACCTTCACCAAATTCATCTATTTTATTTAGTGGAGTCCAAAAGCGAAGACACAACAGCTGGTCTTCAGACACCTAAAGCTTCTTGGAGAAACAAATTACGAAACCTTTCTAATATAGTGACAATGATCATCGCCCCCAATGTATCTTGTATTTTACCTTGTAATACTTCCAGCAGAACCCTCTGCATTTAGAAACATCAGCCCACAATGAATTTAGATACTTCATACATGATATTCTGCATACCAGACATATAGACCTATAATACACATAATTTAAAGACTACATACCTAATTATCCTTATCCACTTATCCAAGGAATCTCTGACATGTAAGTATTCTCACCAAATTTCACATTTTTTTAGTGTACCTTGCCACCATAAGGCTAACCAAAAATTGTGGTTCTTCCCATGGCATTCGTCCACCCACGTTAGCACCATCTGAGAGAAACCTAATGAAACATGTTAATATATTGAAATAATTCAATGCCACTTTTTGGCCATTCTGAGATGAGCTGAGGATGCTGGACAACAAGCAAGAAGCCAGGACAGACAGGGCCTGCACAAGACCCAGGACCTAAGTGAAGAGCAAGATGGATAACATAAGGTATCTACAGCGGCGTGCTGCGAGCTCATGTTAGCTAACCGAGTCCATCTGTAATGATTTGCTCAACTGGCCCAACATGACAGAACTAGTTTCTCACTTCAGAGGAAGAGCTATCTTTAGATCAAAACAGGAACACAAAATAGCTCATTAAAACGAAAGTTTGAGCAGAATGTATTACCTATTTGCAGCAGCTGAGAAATCAGATACAAAGAAACCCAGTACATTCTGGACACTTACTGTTTTTTTGTTTATTTGTTTTTTAATGTTGGAATGTTACAAGATCCCACTCACATACATCTTACCAGAGCATGTAGCAGGCACAATCAGTACTCACAACAGCTCTGTGAGGTAGCACAGGTAAGATCTCTAATTTTGCAGAGTTCTAAGCAACTTGTTACGTATCATTGTAATGCCACACAGGACTAGACTGAACTATACTTAACTCAGAAAACACAGACACATTCCACAGCCAAAGGCAAAGCCAGCAGCAGACGTGTTAGGTTTCATTAACGCTTGCAACATTAATGAAAATTCTGTCATTACTATTAAAGGACCAATGATTTTATCTTGCATGATCTGAATACTCAAATGGGTCCTTTTCCTAAGATAACCTGCCTACTACGCTGGAAGAGGCCCTCAGCAAAAACAAACCTTTCTGCCTTGTCAAGGAAAAGGCTCTCTCATGTTTTGCACATTTCACCAAATCGTAGAAACATATTTCATAAACACAGTTGGGGCACTTCATTTACTACAAAAGGTGCATTACATGAATGCAGCCATAGTGCTGAGAAACAATATGGGTGTTCATTTTTTTAATGCACAAAAGAAGTTCATTCTACTCAAGACTACTTTTTTCTATTTACATACATGTATGTTCCTCTTATTTTTTATTTTAGTCCTTTCTAAAGTACATTTTATTATGACTGATTTCAAATTTATTCCCTCACTTAAATGGTCACAGTTTCATTCCAAATAAAATAAACACTTTTTAACAAAGAACACTAATGAAAGAGAAAAACCCATGTCAGTGTAGCCAAGAGCTGAGCAAGTGACATCATAACACCTTGGACACTCGGGTTTAAACTGTCCAAGTCAGATCACTAAGTTCAAACACACCTAAAGAAAAGTAGTTAAACTACCAATATCTTACATCTTTGGGGAGTGTAGCTAATCCTAATCCTTACAGAGCAGACTCACTCACATCCTATTCCAAGAAATACTTACCCATTGTGGATTAAATCCCAAACGTTGATCAGGAAAGGCATCACAAGTGCTGCAATGTCCTTATGAGACAGCAGACCTTTCTTCAGGACATCACAACCAACAAAAGCAACAGAATGAACCCCATGCCATCTCCAACACTTTTACAGTGCAAAGTACACAAAAATAAAAGGTCCTGATTTTTACATCATTATGGAAAACCGATTAAAAGAAGAAAGTTACCTCTAGCATTTCCCCTTCCTCCTGACTGATCTTTTTATGGAAAAAAAATCAGCCAAGAAGCTGCTCTTGGGGTATGCAATGTTTTTTGTTTGTTTCTTTTGGCTGGCATTCAACCACCCAGCAAAAATAAACTCATTAAGCTGACAGGAGACCTGAACACACTCATGTTGTCAGTGCATCTCAGCATCATTTTCACAAGCCCAAAAGCCATCAAACACTTAAAGTTAACCTGACTCCACCCTTAAGATGCAACCAAGTTAAGAAGGGTCTGTCAACCCTAAGACAGTCTCTCGCAGCATCTCAGAAAAGGGAACAAGTTTGGTGCCTGTCAAGCCAAAGCTGTCCTAAAACTAGCAGGAACCAAGGAGAACACGGAGAGCAGTGGCTCAAAAAAGAAACTACGTTCATGCCATCATTACAGCTCTCAACCTCATTCTGTTTGCAAGCCTGCTATTTTTGCATCCAAACCACAACAGTTTTTGTGTGTTAAATCTGTCCACACATCTATGATTTTCTTCTGCTGCCACCAAATTTGTAGCTTGCTGAACGCGTACCCAGCTTAAAGTGCACATGAAGGCGAGCAATCAGTGGTTTCTACTTAAAAGCAAAAAAAAGAAGAGGTCTATATAACTACTACAGTCACTCAGCTTTCTCAGCTACTTGAAGACATTAATTCTGAAGGCATTTTAGCTATGTTTGCATTTAATGTATGCTTCTACATTACTCTGTCATGTTCGTTAGGTTATGCTGCAGCATTTGAGGTCTCTTGGGACCACACAATACCTCCAGCTGGCGCTCCAAGAAGATTCTGCAGGAAGAGAGCAGATAGTTTCTCTAGTCACAATACGGAAATTTACATGATAACATAACAAATTAGAAAATGCTATTTCTTCCCTGCCCACTGAAGGTGAATATGGAACATACATGCCCATTAGATTTTCCAGTTCTTAGCTGAATTCATAACCAAAAATATTGTTGCTACTAAATACCAAATTAGAACAAGGCAAGCTAAGAAGTATTTGTAAAGCTGCAGAAGATGCTTCGGAAGCACACTTAGGTTATTTAGAAGATGAGGAAAGCAGACAAGGGAATGACAGTATTTATATACAGTTTGATGCTGTTTTCACACAACCCGTGTAAAAGATATTCCTGCTCAGGACTTGGGCCTTGGCTGCTCCTCAGCACCCAGGAAACTTCATGTGCAGTAGCCTTACACCACCATTGACCCAAAATTCCCAGGACTCAGGTCTGAATGCAAGGGCTTGAATCTATTTGTTCGTACTCTACCCCTCCACAGCCTCATCCTTCTTCATTCATGGACTTCCTGACAATTTATTTTTCTTAGAAGTATTTCTGCCTAGCATCTAAGCACTGGAAATGTAGATTACAGAGATAATAGATACGTTTAAAATTAGACTAAGCAGCTGTAATTCCGCATTTGCATTTCTGACTTGATTATAGTAAGCACTCAAGACTATTTGTATAAGAACCAGAAATGAGTTCATATGCTGTAATAAAAATACATCAATCTCTCTCGGTTTGACCCCAATCAAAAAATAAAATAAAAAACCCAACATACACACACCAACCTGGTTAAAAAATGTCATTTGTTTCTTTCTAACTGGTAATAAATCATAGCTGCTTCTTTGCAACTCTAGCTCCATTTAAAAAAAAATCACCTGTGGATTTTAATTGCAAGAATTAACTTCACCAGTTTTCCTACATTTTTCAAAGGGAGAAAGCATCTTCCTACTTGCAGATTTAAACTGCTAAATTATTTCACGCAGGACTGCTAATGCCAAGGAGCGATAGTAGAAGCTTAGTCAAAAAAAAAAATAAATGGCATTTCCAAAGCTCAATTTGTCTATGTTCAAGCACTGCTGGCCCTAAAATATGGGGTTATGTTTTGATTATTATCTGTAAACAAACAGAAAAGAGATTCTTAAAATATGCAGCCTTTCTACTTTTGATATTTCTCACCTGAAACTGTAGTTATTACCCATTTTATAACTTTCCTTCAAAGTGTTAACCATCTTTTGTTTATCTAAAGAGTCAACTCTTAAAACCATTAGACAACCATATATGTAGAGTTCTGATAAATTCTCTATCAAAATCAAATGTAAATAAGCATTTCTTCTACATAAATGTTCCAACACAATAAAAAACATTACTAGTTATCCTTTTCTATTTTGGTAAAAATAAACGTGGTGGCATGTGTTAGATCAACTGCAGCTTTTGCTTCCAGGACTTAAAGTATGAGGTTTAGTCCTCTCAAGAGGAGTTATCTCCTACAGATCTTTTAATTTAATCTAACAAAATAATCAGCTGCTATATTTCACAACGTAGGCCATAAACAAATTTCACCTATGTTCATTAGCCCCATCCTGCTTACAGATGGGATATTGCATCCAGAAGGGGGTGTATGATGGTACAGGTATGAAGGATTGACCGTGGGTAGCTTGCCACAGCTGATCACGTTTTGTATCAGAGACCATTCAGTTACCTCTCAAGGAAGCCAGTACATAATGACACAGAACATCAACTCAGATCTCTATTTAAATTCACACATTTATTTAATATTATCACTTACAAAAGATTCTAAGTTGACTCAAAAGCTAGAGAACACCACTAAAGAGGACATCCTACTTTACCAAGCAGTAAACAAGAAAATATTTCTCAAACCAGTGGAGCAGAAAACAAAGAAACAAAACCTCATCAGATCAATACCCTGCCCTGGATTATTCAAGCAAGTTAAATCTGCAAATAATTTTTATGCCTCTTTTCAAGAGGTTCTGTTTATGTTTTTCAATATGGCTTCTTTGGAACAAGCACAGTTATTGCTACTATTATAATGATACCATAAGAGAAATAAAACCACTACCTACTAAAATTTTAGAACAAGACCAGTAGTATTTTTATTCCATAATCTAACTTGAAAGTTCACTTTTTATGAAGAGATTTTTGGAGTTTCTTTTGAAGTTTGAAAAGATTTAGAGTACTGATAAAAACAGTTTCCTCAGCTATGCACATAGTGTACAAAGTTTCTCCATTTAAAACATAAGGAATAAAGTATTTCCCACTGACTGATTTCTTTTGAGTAAAACTTAGGGAATTGAGAGTCTCAGCTGCCTCTGCTGTGCTGAAAGTGGTTTTAAGGAAAAAATCATTCTATTCCCATACACACTGAGATATACAGGGGAGGTTTTGTTAGTAAATAATAGCGTTAAAAATTAAAGTTGATTAGTTGTAAAAAAGACAAACTGATTAATCCATTTACAAGAAGCCTTAAGTAACTTAAAAGCTTAAGTCCCATTTGCAGAAGTCACCTGGGCAACTGGGTGGACACAACTGGGTGGAACCTTGGACACAAATCTCTTCTGCTTCCTGCTTATTAAAGCGGACACGAAATCTACACTCCACTTAACATTCAAATTGTCTTCTAACATCCTAGTATCTTTTAGGCATTACAAAACATAGTCTTGTTTTAAAAATACATAGCTTCAAAGAAAAGGACAGGGACACCACCGAGAAATGTTTAGTAATTATTACACCAGTGATAACAACAGATTGGATTATTTATAAAAAATAGCTTTAAAATATACTGAATACAGAGATTCCTTTGTTTAACCGGAAAAAAACTACTATTTTTCTTACCTCCCAAATGAAAACTCTGAGCTGTTTTTCCTGTGTTACAGGATTCAGCTTCCCTTAACCAAATAATTCTAACTACTGAAGTCTCTAAACTTGGGCAGTGTTGAAAATGGTCCTCCAGTGTTCTCAGTACTAGAATATTAACGTAATGGGTGATGCAACTGAAGAGTATAGCTAGCCAAAAAATATTCCAAAAGAGAAAATGCTGTCAGAAAATGCTGATTTAGCAGAGTTAAATACTTCAAAGAAAGGCATGCTTTTCCCCATCTGGGGAAAAAAAAATAAAAAAAAAATTGCTGGAAACTCTAAAGTTCACCTGCTTGCTCCAACCCAAAGGAAAACACTGTTACAAAGCATAGTAACTTTCCATAACATAAAACCACTGATTTTCTGTATTGGTAGATGATGGTCTCACAAATTTAATTTCCAAGAGCAGGAAATCTTCTGTTATTTAGATATGACTTCAACCTACTCTATTACTCCCAAGAATGCCTTCTGGTATACAACCATCATTTGGAAGCAGATACTTTAGGACTCTCTTTTTGGCTCATGCATGATGTTGAGGAAACCATTCATAAGCAATTTATAGGAAACCATTTATAAGCATTTTACATTTATAAACAATGTATTGCTTTCATCCAGAAAGTGGAGTGTAGAGTGCTGAGCCTGCCCAACTGAAGATTCAATACAATAAAGTACTGTTAGCACTCTTTGAGATGTATTTAGAAAACATTCAATGGATAAGCTTTTTGGTAATAGCAATCGATACAGATCAGTAAAGTATACCCATATAATAGCACAAAAAGAAATCCAGGATTGCTGCTTCAAACTCCAGGAAACCAAAAACAGTCACAAGCAACTCTGCGTAATTCTGAAAACATTCTGGATTCTTAAAATTCTGAATTCCTGTAAGACAATAAGCTGGAATACAAGATTAACTTAGTTATTAACCACTTTTGTTAGTATATCAAAACCTGGCTTCTGCTCTTTGCTGTGTCTTCAACTAATTTGTTACTGCAGCATTAACCACTTTTGTCTCTTTTATGTTAAAATATTAACACAGTTATTGTCCAACAATGTTCAAGGTCTTCTAGACTCAGCAGCAGTTTGAGAACACTCATATTCCTAGTACAGTTGATACAGCTGGTGGCTCTTACCCATCAATAAGGGAACCCCACAGAGAGACTGGAGTCTCAACAACTCAGCTTCCTGCAGAAGCTCGATGTGTTGGAAGCCCTCCCTTGGGGAAGTCCTTGCTGGCCAACTGATAAACACTAAAATATATGGAATTCCTCAAGAAAGCACACCATAATAAATGCTGTGTTGATACAAAATAAACAAACAGGTTTATGTTAGTCAAGCAGCAGCCCTTAGCTAGCCTCTAAAATATAGCATTTTTGTGAATGATGTTGTCCCCTACAATCTGTTCTTATTCTATCTTCTTGCATCTTACCCCAAATTAAGTTTTGGGGGACAATTACTACAAACCTGAACCCCAAATGAGTTATGGCCAAGTATGCTGGTGTAATTACTATCAGGTTCATGTTGCTCTTCTTTACTCCTCTATAGCTGCTCTGCACATTTTCAACTACATATTGTATTTTATTATATCTGAAACCAAAGTATGTCCTACCCTCTGTACTCGCTACGAAAAAAGGATGGAGAAAATAAATAGCTTAGCTTCCTTTAGCCAAGCCCTGAAACATGCTATATTAAAAGCAAAAGCCTACTTTGCCCTGAAATACAATAACTTGTATACCTGAGTCATTATAGAGAAAAAAAAATCCTATACTCACATGTTCAAACAGCATAACAGCATGTAATACCTAGAAGGCATTGTCATAACTGCTCTAATTTGGCAACAAAACACATTTCATTAAATGCTGTTATTAGAAGAAACCATACATAGCAAGAAGAAGAGTTTTTAGAGATCACAGATAGTTCTTGAACCAGTAAATGTAAAAATTGATGGCTGAGGCTGAAAACACTTCTTGGCAGAAGGGAAAAATAGCAGGGGGCTTTGTAAGAACAAAAGGCATCTCAGCCCTGACAAAGGTGTGCTACTGAACAGGGAAGCCAATCTACGCTAATAGTGCAGAAAGGTCAGATGCATTCAGTAAGTAGCTCTGCATTTGGAAAGAAATGAGATGACTTCCTCGTGTCTCATGGGAATGATGAATTACTTCTTCAGCCTGTTACATGAACAACGCTAAAACAGCATTACTCTGCAACGGTTTTGGTCAGCAAGACCAAAAAGGGTCACCATGGAGAAAGATTCCCCCAGAAGTGTCTGAGGAGATGCCTACCCCACCGATACAGATTTTTAATAGGTCTGAAAACACCGGGGAAATTCCAGAAGCATGAAAGAATGCTAATGTTACAACCGTGCTCTATGGTTGTAAAACAAAAAAACAGTGAGACAGTGTTTATAGCTATAGCCAGGTTAGAATGATGGCAGTCCTGAGCAAAATAATAAAAAACGTAACCACCAGTATGCATGTATAAATTTTTATGGCACTTGGTATGGTATTCTGTGGCAGTCTGATTACAAAACAGCACCCAGTAACCAACTCTTAACCTGTTTAAGGGACATCTCATAAAGAAATAGCTTTCAAGAATGCATCACAATGTAACTCCCCAAAGCAATTCCCCAAACAGAGCCACTACCATGAAACACTTTTTCAATTACTTGTAAGTAGACATGATCACTTAGGACAAAAGAAGAAAAATTAAAAAAAAAAAAAAAAAACACGCCCAAGTTATAGATTGATTGAATGCTACACAACTGAAATAAATCAGTTGCAAAAGCAGGCAAGAGTGTTTGGTATACTCAACATATGCTAGGAAAAAAACTCTTAAATAAAGTTACAACCAAAGTTACAAAGCTACAACCAAGAAACGCGCTCTACTTTACACTCTTCTGGAAAGAAACAGTCCTGCCAAGGGTTTGTGAGGGTGAACGTTAGCAGTAAAAATGAGACTAAACTACAGTGCTGCAGCCAAAGGGTTAATATGTAAATGTGATCTATAAACAGAAGAGTAATGCTAGCGAGGTAATATTTAAACTCATACAACACTCCTGAGACAAGGCATTGGCATGCTGCACCCAGCTCACATTTTCACAAAAATGTTGAAAAAGTGGATTTGGAAAAAAAAAAAGCCACTGAAATTGACTAGTGAGGAAAATGTGTGCAGTGACAAATCTAATAATAAT
The DNA here is from genome assembly GCF_047663525.1 of Anas platyrhynchos. NCBI lineage: Eukaryota > Metazoa > Chordata > Aves > Anseriformes > Anatidae > Anas > Anas platyrhynchos. The sequence goes on from NC_092590.1 coordinate 76,106,738, forward strand.
AAAAAAAAAAAAGAGTCTGTTTTTATAAACAGAAGAGAGGAATTACAGGGTACTGGCAGATAAACACATCCATGGTAAGAAAATACTTTGAGTTCTTTAGCACAGAGGAGAAAGGCACAGCAGCAACCAGCGACCGGGAGCTGGAGCCAAATAACTTAACAAGCAGCGGGTTCCCCACCTCTTACCGTCTTCCGATCAAAATTCCATTTTTTCCTGGAAAATGTGTTTCAGCCAAATGCAAGTTATTGCACTCAGAAGTAACTGGATAAAATCCAATTGACTGTAACAGTCAAGAGGTCAGAGTAGAAGATCTAATTGCTTCCTTTGGCTTTAAAGTCTCAGTCTATGAATACTCCCGGTTTTCAGTTTCAAAGGCGTTTCAGTAGTAGCATGCATGTTCAGCATTAATATTAAAAAAGCGCTTTCAAAAATCTGCATAAATTAGGGTTGCATTTCCATGCGGGGCTCAAGTGACATGAGAGCTTTCCTGTGGAGGCTTTTGTCACCAGCAAAGCCCACTGATGGCATTACAGCTACCTTACCCACACCACAGCTGAGGGGATTTCTGCAGCAGTCTGTAAACAAAGCTTTACACAATTGAGTGCAAAAGTTCACCCTCCGGGGCAGTACTTTTTCTCTTCTAGAAAGAATTCCCTTTGACCTGGAGTACAAGGAGCTTGCTACAATACATAATATTAATCATGGAAACAATAGGTAGAAGAGAAAAGGAGAAGCACTGCGAGAGCCACAAAGCCAACCGGCTCTGTTGTGTGCACCAGCAGCGTTTGAGGCTGCTCCTATTGATGCTACCTCTCCACCTTGTGCTCCAGCACACACCGCAGTGGCTGCAATCTTGACAAGTTAACACAATCAACATTTCTTAGGGAATACACGCCAAGGTAGAGGAGAACATGCAGGGGTTCACATCGTTAGGGCTGACAGAGTTTTGCTATTCAACCAGCTGCTGCAGCATCTATAGTTTGCCACGATAACAGGGGTTTCCAAGTGTTTATCCCCACGAAGCACAAACAAACTTCTAGCTCAGCAAACAGAAGCCTGAACAGGCTGAAATTGCCTGAAACACGCTAACTACCACAGAGATGTGCCACTGCACAGCTGAGGAGGCACGAAACTACCAAACCGCGCCAAAAATCACCCGTGACACCTCCAAAAGCAAGCTGGCATCGCGCCGCCAGCCCGGCACGAGGAAGCACGTCCAGCCTTTTGCCCCACAGAGGAGCAGGTGCATGCTACGCACTCCTCGGGATGAAATATGTTGAAGTTACTTCCCCAGGCACTGCCACAGCACAAACAAGATCTGTCAGCAGGGACAGAGCCTCGCTGCTCCCCACCGCCGCCTCCAAGCAAAACTTCTTCCACTCCATCAGCCTCCCAACGCTTTGAGGGACCACCGCCTTGTCGCCAAAATCCACCAAGCATCACCCAAAGCCCGCTCCACGGACGGACAAAGCCGCCTCTTACACCCAGCAAACTTTCCTCCGACAGGAGCTGCAGCTCACCCAACGGAGCCAGCGGGGCTTCGACAGGCCTGGAGGGCAGGGATGGAGCAGAGGGAGGCCAGCGACCACCGCCCCCTCCCCAACCCTCGGGCGTGAGGAGCGCGGCGGTGGCCGCACACGATGGGGACGCACCAGGATAAAAGGCAGGAGGAGATCTCTGACGCCTGAAGAAAGGAGAATAACCATAAATTGCTCTTAGCACGGAGCTGGATTTCACCTCGAAGTGACGCTAGGCAAATAGATGGCGAAGCGAAGCAACACACCTTTGACCCTGTCTTTTCTTCCCTAAATATAATCCCCCTCTTCCCGTCATACGCGCAGCACCGAACGAGCATTAATTCAGATCCGTTCTTTAAAGAAGGGGGTATTATCTCTGTCTGCCACCGGCTCTCCCCGGCTCTTTTCCCTCTCCGAAAATTAAAAATGCTCGTCAAAAATAAGAAAGGAAGGAAGGAAGCATTATTTCTGGTGGGTGTGAAACGTGGGGACGGGGAGAAGGAGTCTGGGGGATGGGGAGGAGTGGAGAAAGGTGGCTAAGGAGAGAAGAAAGGAAAGGAGGACCAGGAAGGATGAGGGGAAGGCGAGATAAAGGGGAAGGAGGATAAGGAAAAGAGGATGAAAGGAGCTCGGGGGGGGGGGGGGGATGATGAAAAGGAGGAAGGGATGAGGGGAAGAAAGGATGCTTTGCCCTGGCCTCACCTCAGCTCGGTGGGTGGGGGTGGGAGAACCTCTCGCCGCCTCCTCTTCCTCCTCCTCCTCCTCCTCCACCACCACCACCTTCTCCTCCTCCTACTTCTCCACCTCCTCCCCAGCAGCGACGGTCACCGGCGGGCTGGGTGCGCGGCTCCGGCTCCCTCACACGGCCCCCGCCTCCCGTTCGGCTCCGGGGAGGACCCGGGAGCCGCCGCCGGCCTCCCCGCGGCAGCCACTCGGGGTGGAGGCTGCGCGCCTGCGCCTCTCCTCTGCTGCCTCCAGCGGGAGGCCGCGCCGGGCTCCGCCGCTCGGGGGGCGCCGGGGCTGTGGGTATGGAGACGGCGTGAGGGAGGGACGGGGGGAGGATGCAGGAGGAGGATGGAGGAGGAGGAGGAGGAGGCACGGGGCTGGGGGGTGTGAGGGGAGGGAGGCGCCCGAGGGAGGCCGGCAGGGGGAGGGCGAGGCGCAGGTGGGCGGCGGGGGGCGATGGGGATAACGGGGGGGGGGGGTCGGGGGATAACGGGGAGGATCGGGCTCTGAGGAGGGGGTTTGGTTAAAGGGCTGCGGGAGGGGATGGGGGAGGCCGGGCGGATGGCCATCTTGTGGGGTCCAGGCGGGGGAATGCCGGCCCCGGCCCCCCAGGGAGGGCGGTGGGAGCCCTGAGGGAGGGAGGCCACCGGGCAGAGCCGGGGGAGAAGTGGGGCTGGGGGATTTGGGGAATAACAAGGTCCTGCCCCGCTCCAGGTACCTTTGAAAAGCAGGGAGAGGATGGTTATTATTGTACAGCCAGGACCAACAGCAAGAAGTTCACCTCTGCTTTTCTCCTAAACTATAAAAACCCTTTCATACAGCCTTCCTGCTACACCTGTGTTGCTCAGCCCTGCGTTCACCGCAACAAATACCCGGTTTTGTCCATCTCCACAAAGCATTGCTCTTCTTTCTCTTTTCATTTTAATTAGTGTTGCTAATTGTACCAAGCTTAAGCGAGTTTTGCTGCCCTGCAGCATTTTCTTCAGCTGTTTCTCCTGGGTGGGACATGGGGGACATGTGCTGTCCCCATCCTGCTCCAGTGTCACTGTGCCTGGCGTCCTACAAATCCCAGTGGCGAGCATCCCCTCAGAGATGGTGTTTCTGGAGGGACCTGGCCATTTTGAGGCAGCGTGACTCCTGCTGCTGTGCATTTGTTCTTCTGAGCTTTTTGGGGTGTCCATCTGCCTTCTTGGCTTCTACGTGAGCCAACAGGCAACAAGGAAGGGAGCGAGATGAGGCCTTCCAGGCTTTCTCCTCTTCTTGCCTGTTTTAGGCTTGGAGGGGATTTTCCAAAATTATTTCTTTGCCTCAGCCCATGAGAAAACCTCTACAGGTATCTGTCTGCCCTCAGGTAGAGGTAGTAGTCATCAGTAGGTTTTCTTTCTTTCTCCCCATCCTGAGAAAGGTATTGTAAGGCTGTATGTTCATTTTCCTAATAAATGAGGAAGGGAGCTGAACTGGAACCTCTATTCCGTTTATCAAGGCACAACAACAGCGTCCATGGGAGAGTCTGAAGCAGGGAAAAAAATTCTTAGGCAAGAACTTATTGAAATATGGATTGAAATCTGGTCAGGTTCATTATGACTTACATACTTGGTACAGCCATATAACAGGTGTAAATTGGTATTATACAGAAGTACTTTGAATTACTTTAACCTTTTCCCACTATCGTTTAAGACTGACACACAACCAGTTCTGAGTGTATAAACAGAGATCATGCTAGGCTGGCCTGCCCTTGGTGATGATGTGTAAATTGTTGCTGTAAGCTAGGTCTTTTGTTTGTGCCTTTAGTAGGCTTTAAGGTTGCATCAAACCACTTTTCTAGGTACTGCTGCTGTCTTTCCTGTCATGCTGAATCGAGCCATGTGATGTTAGGTAAATTTCACCTACAGACCTTCAGTTTCTCGCCTTCATTTCTGTACTCTGTCTTTTAGATTGCTTATTCTTCTAGATAGGGGCAGTAAGTGGCTAGCCTATTGTAAATATTAATGGAAACGAGCAAGGTTGCCAAATAGAATATAGTAAATTGTCTGCTGCTTTATCACAGTGCCTTGCATCGCTAATTGAACGTCAGCTAAATGTATCTCCAGGCATTTGACTAAACTGAGCATGAGCTATAGTGTACGCGTAAGAACCACAAACAGTAAATAAGCATGGTTATGAAAAATGCTAGAACCTCTTTCCTTCAGCAGTAACTAAGCTGCAAATACATCTCCTGTAAATTTGAACCAAAGGATTTGTTCAACTATCTTTGTGTGTTTCTGTTTGAAGTGTACCATTTTAAGAAACAAATCAGATTACTTACCTAGTCTGGATTATTTTTACCTAAAACAGAAGGCATGGATTGCTGGACTGTTGCTAAGAGGTTTGCCAGAATGTGATAAAGAACTTTCGTTAACTGCCTTTAAGAAAAGGAAGAAAACTGAGTTTGTTACCACTGTTTACTAAAAACTGGAGCAAGCTGCAAAGCTGCTCTGTAAATGAACGCAGCTCTCACAAGCCAAGGGAGGCCGACTGACAGCTCCTAACAAACACTTGCAACTGCCATGGGATCTCCCACTGCCAGCATTCAGCTACATATAGAAAAGAGACGTCATGAAACCATCAGGATTACTGTGCAGTTTGATTAGCAAGGCAGACAAAAAGATTATTTTGCTCAAATGAAACGTGCCCGGATGCTCAGCAACTCGAGCAGACTTGAAAGCTACAGGTGGAACTTGGAATGCTTTAAGCTGCTTTTAGGCTCGGTTATCTTTATAGACAAACTAAGTAATAAATGGTTTCTTTCAAGTAGATCGTTACCTGCCTATGCTGAAGAGAGATTGTCAGCAGCTCTGAAAGATATTTCAGTACCTTGTATTAATGAGACATTACCTTTCAGACTTGATTGAGTACACATAAATATAGAGCGAATGACTAAAATCATTCACCACCCCCGAACACATGTGGGTACCTTTTGGGTAGGTATGTCATTTTTGGCACATTTGCTCGAGCACTGGATCACAAATATTTCTTGTTTCTGCTCTGCAGCAGCATGCTGCTGTGCCACACGTTAGTATGAGCTGCACAATAAGCAGAAGTAAAACCTCCACATCCTGCAGGTCATTTAAATTAGATTCTGTATGAAGAGTCATCTGCAAGGTGGGTGCTGCCACTAAGAGTCTCTGGCCTGCCATGCCCTCTGCCTTCCCTTTTGACTGTTTTCTCTGGCTCAAAAGATTCTGTCGTTAAGAGCATCCAGGGATTTACCCTGACTTGTAGCACTGAAGTAACCAGAAGACAAGTAGCAGATGCAGTTTGTTTAGGAAAAAAAAAAAAAACACACAAGGGGTATGGCTATGCACTTTTTTGTGCTGGAGAGGATAGTGCAACTGCCTTAGCTTCTTTCAGAAAGCTGACCTGAAAATTTCAAAAGAAATACAAGAAAGAAATCTGCTCTTTGCTCCTGTTGGAATAATGCTCACAAGATTAATGACCACTATTGGAGACTATTATAAGGCCTTTTCTTTAAATGTTTACTTCTCAAAACCACAGGAATAGGCTTTAAAATTTGTTAACATTTTATTTTGAACTTCATTTGCTACCACCTGTTATCAGAGGAGGAGTGTATGTTTGTGGAGGTCTCTCTCATCCTTTAATTGCACAACAGGACAATGCGTAATAGGTACAGTACCCTTTCGTATTTCAAAGTGGCTTGGGGAAAAGAAAGGTTTAGAAATCTTGCATCTGTTCAGAGAATGTGCTGTAAACAATTCAAATGTCATAAAATCTCTCCCTTATAAAATGATTCATGTAACCTGTCTGGACAGTGGTTGCAGCTAGGAAAAGGAATGGAACCTTTACTTCCTTAAAGCTACATATAAGTTGAGTTAATTATACATATAAGAGAAAAATTGTTTTTTTTCTGTCTTCCCTTAAAGCTCTTGGCTCTTACCAAAACCTTGAGCAAGCAGCTCTTAGGCAGAGCACGCTGCTTTTCACGTTGACCACCACCCTCTAGCTGCTTCCCATCTGTTGTTTGTAAACACCTCATGTCTTGTGCTGCTGATGTTGTTAGCTCCTTGCAAAACAAGCTCTATTTTCTTATGTTTGCACACTGCTTCAAAGCAGCAGGAAAACTGGCCAGGACTGAATCCTATGCAATGCCAGAATATATTTTTTTTCTTGCTGGGGATTTCAATTAGTGAAACTTACTGGAGATAAACAAACAATTATGTTGCAAGCTACAGGACAACATGCCACATATGTACACAGAGACTGTGTTCAGGTACCTTGCCTATGTGGGAGAACAACAGGATGAGCGAGAGAGACCAAAGGAAAAAGCTGGGCTGAGCTTCTAAGAGAGAGGACAGAAGGTGTTAGAGGACCTAGGCAGAAAGTACACTGATAAAAATTGCAGGAAGTATTTTTGGCTCATTCCTCTGCAGAGCTAGCTGAAGTTCCTCTGGCACTGCTCAGTCCCTAGAATACCTTTCTTTTCCTTACCAAAGAAAAGCTTAGGGAGAAAGATTAATATCTGAACCCTAATAACTGCCACAGAGGAAGAATCACTCCCTTCACAATTTTCAGTCTGAGGAACAGAAGGGTTGTTCTGTGCTGCCGTGGCTTCCAAATGTGGTTCAGTAAGTATTCCTCCATTTAAGAAAACAGCCAGTGGACTTGCTTCACTTCAGGGAAATGACTGTCCTCAACCTTCTGCTCTTTCAATCATTGCATCCTGCTGTGCTTTCTCTACATACAAGGTGGGATGGAAGTCTGTCTGGTACTTGCTCATCCATGTGAAAATGGGATTCTTCTGAATCATAGCCCTTCTTTGCAACGTCCTTTAAAAGTATTGGGCAAAATTTTGATTCTTACTCAGGCCCTATTATACAAACTCATGTTGTCTTTATGAGACTTTTAGTAGACAAAACACGACAAAGTATCTATATCCAACATTGCGTCATGGTAATCTGGAGATAACTAGCTGTAGAACTGTTGTTCCCATTTAAAAAAAAAATAAAAATTAACCTTTGTTTGCTTATAATGTCTGGTTTGCACTACTTTGAAGATTCTCAGTATTTAATTAAGATTTAAAAGATACGTGTGATATATTACTTGCTAAACACTTTTTATCAGAAGAAATGCTATTACTTATATATTTTCTATCTTGTGGGCACAAAGCCACAAGGAGATAGAATCAAGATTTGTTTTAGACACAGTGATGATTACAAAAAAATATCTCCCACATCCTAAAGTAGGTAAAGTTTCTAATTTATTTATTTTTCTATTGACAGAAGTCCAAGATGATTCATCTCTCCATTTACACCTGCAAAATGCACAAGAGACTTATAACTAAGACATCGCCTGAAGAAAGTTAATAAGGTTGTTAGTAGTCTGCATCGCTAATGAAAAGTCTATGGATGATTCTAGTCTTTTCCTTCAGGTCTTGATGAAACCTGCAAATGTCAGAAAGTTGATTTTTCTGAAGGACCAGCAGCTATAAGTAAAAAAGAAGAGAAAAATGGAGAAAAAAAAATAGAGAAAGACACTGACAAGAACTGCTACTGCTTGTGACTAATCCGTTGCAAGCTTACATGTACAGTTGCTTGCATCTTAATGGATCTTTTAACCTAATTTACTGAGTCTATTTCTTTTTAATTAACTTTCATAAAAGTTCAGGTGTTTTTTCATGAAGTACACAAAGATCAGCTAAGAAAGCTATTATCATCTACAGTAGCAATACAGCAATGTGGAATTCGTTTTTTTTGATTAAAAATAGATGCATAAATCAAAAGAAATAAACCTGAAGTGTCTCACACCCTTTTACACTGTCCTCACTTTTCAGTGACAGTTAAAGAATGATATAAAGAATTCCTTTTTGTGTTTGCCTGTTCGACATGACCAGTGCAAATAAATCACATAGGCTTAGGAAGACAGGCAATTATCTATCAGCAGGCTCATTCATTTCTAGTCTGTAGGTGGATGTAGTTTCAAACAGAAAGAAAATGGCTTTCCGAAAATCCACATGCACCTGTTAATTGTGAGAGAAGCATATATAATGCTCCATGTAAAACGAGAATGCTACATTTCAATAAAAACTGTGATTTCTCTGTCAGAAATGCTATGCACATTCAGGTTGAATTATGCAGCATACTACTTCTCAAGATGGTTGTACATCCTGATCGATCAGGTCAAGAGTTACGCATTACCTAGAGCACACATCAAGTGGAAATGATGCTGCAAGAATATTTACATTTTCAAAGCATTCTGCATTTTCAATGACAGCTGAATGAACCATCCCTTAAAAAAAAAAGGGAAGGAAAACAATGATACTTCATTAAATTAATGAACCTGTTCAAAAGTATGGAATGAACATCTAGCAAATTATAATGATCATAGAACTTGCAACAGTAGGTGGTGGGGAAAAAAAAGACTACTGCTATCCTGTTTTGGAAATTACTATGACAGGGAACTAGGTTCCATTCCATTTAAAGATTTCTTCATGCAAATTGCATGAGGCATTTTCTAAAAATTGAGTGGATTTCCATAATGGAATTTTGGCAAATTAAATCAAAACAGGTTGCTATGACAGTTCTTACAAATATTTCTATTTTAGCTTTATTTTATATTATAAATATGTCAAGATGAAGTCATTCTTGTCAAAACAAAGTTATCTTTCCTTTTGGGAAAAATGTCCAGGCCTTTTCTCAATGCTCTAATTTTCCATATTCATCAAAGTCAAGATGAGGGCTAATTTCAAATGCTTTAACATACATCTGCATAATCATAAACCCACATAAACATAGCTTTAGTCTTATAAATGAGCGATTTCATTACATACAGTATTGTTAGCTTAACTGACTTTCCTTACTGTTCCGTGTAAGAAGTGACTGAAAAATAAATGATATTTAACATTGACAAAATGGTTTCTAGTGGTTTCTCAAGTCAATGGTGTAGACGCAGATCATTGCCAGAAAACATTAACAGTCCTAGGTTTTGTTCCAGTAGCGCAATGCCATGTGAAATCCAAATGGAAGCAGGGAATTGCATCTGCTCCTCTGTAAATAAGAAACAGGTGGCCTCTTAAAGGTAAAGACATAAAAACAGCACAGATTTATCTTACAAATTTTATTGATGAAATCTTACAGAAGAAACTCATTTAATATTGGTGCCAGTGGGCCACTGCAAGTGTTAGCTGATTGAGATTACATCAAGAGTAAAAGAAATGTCTTTCTGTATCCATTCATATACAACAGGATAAAGTTGACCCAGAGTTTCTATGAGGAAAAAGGTTTCCCAAACTGGGAATTGGGTCCTCACAGTCAAGAAGTATAGAAAGGAGTTTAGAAAGGCTATTTTCTGTTTTTAGACATCAGTGTAAGAAATATAGGTTGTAGACAGAGCTGCAAAAGACAGTTTACTTGTGTGAGGCAATAAACTTGATAAATTACTGTTAAAGATGTTCAATTAAAATTTATAGATATAAGTCCCTGAAATTGACCCAGGTGTGTCCTATATCTATGTATTAATCCTAGGTTTTAAAGGAAAGGGATTTTTTTTTTTTTTTGGATGTCTGTTGCTTGTATCTCCTAAGACCGGCTGACATCTGCGTTGGTTTATGACACACTCTCAAAATGTGATTCAAGTACTACAACAGAGCAGCAAGGTTTGCTTCAGTTCTGTCAAGAAATTACAAATAGTTTGATTAATAGCATCATATTTCTTGGTTCTCTGAAGTTGCTAACAAACAAGGAAAAGAGAAAGTCTCAAAGAAAGGAATAAAATGACCAGAGTGCATAGAGAAGGGAGACAGAGTCAGAAAGTATAATATTCTGAAAAGGCAGGCAGAAAAGAGCTGATTTAAGATTGATGAGCTGAGGAACTGCAGAAGCTGGAGTTACCTGCATTTTTTCAGCACATGTTGAAAGGTATTCTACTTTAAGGGGTACAGTGCAGACTTCTTTCTTAGTCTTTTCCTCTCCAAACCTCAGAGATGGCTCAGAGATGTTAAGCAGCTGGGAATGGAAGAGGAGGAGGATCCCATATAACTGTGTATGAGCTATGTAGTGCTATGAAAAATGGTTCTTATTACAAAAAGTTAAACAATTGCTTTTAATATTGAAACTCTAGCTACCTCCACTCTCCACACACACACACCAACAGTAATAGGACTTTTTGTAATTAACTTGCAAGGAGCAATATATATTTATTTTATGCTTTTATTTTAAAGCTTCAATTTTGTCATTTTTTTTTCCTGCCAGCAGGTATAAATGCATGTGGTTTGGGAGAGCTCTGAGGAATAGAAAGGAAAAATAAAAGTGCTCCTGGTCAAGATTTTTTATTTTTTATTTATTTATTTATTTATTAAAAAAGCTGATGGGAAAACAAGTGCTTTATGTGAGGGCTCTGGCTCTGTTAAAAGACATTTGGCTCGAGGATGATATATTGTTTGCACATGCATTTAGGTGTGTCTGTTGTTAAACTATTTGTACTGTGCACCAAAAAGCAGCATGCATCAGATGCTTTCTATTATGTATCTATCTTTGCTAACTCAAACATGGCAGCACGTACTGGGAATACGTAGGTAAATTGATTCTGTGAATTCCTATTTCCAAAGAAGCCTTCTGCTATCACTGAGAGCCATCGTGCATTCATTCACTCAGGTCTGAGATGTATTATGCACGCTGACCTGGTTTCTCCACAACTTGTTTAAACACTCAACAGGTATAAATTTACGTAGTCGTAGGAAGGACAGGAGTACTGAGCATTTCTGTAATTGCTACACTAGCAATGGACACATGAAGGAGCACAGTCAGAAATATACCCATCATAACAGCAAATAAAAAAAAATGTTTACATGTGGAAAGGAGAAAAACAAAACAAAACACCTTACTATTCAGCATCTGATACTCTAAAAGGAGATGGTCAGTATAGGCCATCACATGAATGGTGCTCAAGCTGTTCATTACTGATATGCTTTCTTAACCTACACTAAAAAGCTGCCTGTGCAGTTAAAATCTGTGATTTATTCACCTCTGTAAACACGTTTTAAAAAGCTTACTGATTTTTTTAAGGAAAAGGCATGCAAACAATTACAAAAGATGAGCATTTATAAAAAAAATAAACGTGGGTGTCAGGCCATGAGCCATTTAGAATATTAATTATGTTACATTAATGTATTGAATATATACTTTCATTATTTGTTGAGTGGCGGAACATATTGTGAGTGCCTTTTATAGTGTATAATAATATATACTATACCCACTTTTATTTACATTAATGACAAAATATCCTGAACTCTTTCTGTCTTCAGTGCTGGTGAAGTGTGATGATGATGTACACTGGTTCTTCGCTCTGCCTCCATATGAAACTCCCTCCATCACATTACAGGAACACCAGGGAGCCTCTGATGATGGGGAGGCTGCCAGGTTGCTGCCCACAAGGCAAGATTTTGCAGGAACAAAGGAACAGCACGATCTGGTCTGGCCATAGTGAAGCACCTCATGCTAATATTGGTGGTAAAAAGGGAAGGAGTGAGCAAAGGTTGTTATCACAAGATCCTCCGTTTGTTCAGTTAACATCTTAATTGGCGTACCTTTTATTAGTTGCAGGGGATTATAAAGATGTAAATTACAAGGCAGTTGAGTTATAGCTGCATGGATGTCAGGTCTGAGCTGAAATTATAACATCTAGAGCATATATGCTTTAATACTACCATGTTATTATGCATCTCGCTTCTCCCACCCAGTTTTCTGTAATGTTATATGCAAACAGTATGTTTGTGAAAGAACATTTTCTTAGTAAGTGAACGTTTAGGTATTCCAATACACTCGAATATGCCGAAGACATTTTATAACAATCTTTCCTTTTCTTTATAAGGTGACAGCAGATATCACTTGAAAAATTGCCTAATCTCTCTCTGTTTTATCTCCAGATTCTCTCTGAGTACTGTATCATTATAAATTATAATGAAACTCAAAAAGTGACCAGAATAGTAATTGAAAGAACATTTGGCATCTTAAAAATGAGAGTTAGATGCTTAGATAAATGTGGTAGAACAGAACTAAACTGCCCTTCAAGAAAGTTCAGAGTAGTTCTCGCTCGTGTACGTTATGTAATACGGCCATTAAATATGGTTCATTTGTAAAGACGAAAAGGAAGCAATTTAATGAGTCTATCCAAATTACTGAGGTAAATGATCCTAATGATGTACACTTGGAAAATTATCTCACGATAGGGTAGCGGAAATTAAAAATAAGATGCTAGCTATCTGGAACCAAAATGTAAACTAAAGTAAAACTGAAAGCCTTTCTTCTGAAACAGAGCAGTAGTAACAGAGTGCTTAGACTTGGGACTGCAGCACAGGAGAAGAAGATGCTGTTTCTGGCCGTATTGCAGACCTCCTGCACGTTGACTCATATGCGCCTTCTGAACTTTCCTGTCTTTACAATTCAACCTAGAACCATCTTAGTGTCAGCCAAATATGAGTTAGAAATATAGTCTTCCTAGCACTAAAGGAAAGCAGACTACAGACCAGTAGACCACAGATTCAGGTAATAAACAGATTCTCTTTTATTTATTCCTCATGTCAAATAGCAGGAATGGGGACTGCTCTCCCTCCCCTCACCTCCTGCACTCTGCTTAGCAAGCCTGAAGACTAAAAAATTAATAAATGCTACAAAATTAAGTTCCTCCCCTTTTTTTTTTCCCTTTTCCCCAGATCCCCAGAATATATGCTTTTGTGTGCATGTGTACATGTCCAGCTGACAGGCAGTTCAACAGCTCTTCCAGCTTTGTACCCACTCCTTGAAGCAGGAACCATGGGTTTGAAATCCATCAGACACCCTGGATGTCCCAGACCTTCCTGATGTCCCTTAGTGGCTTGGCTCTGCCCCTTCGCTGGGCTCATGGCGGAAAGGGGCTGTGAGTGATTTTTGTGCCCCCCATCCAGTGCTGGAACATACCTGTCAGCTCAGGTGATCTGAAGGTATGTTTGTGAGCTGCATGTGGCCTTGGGTTGCAAATAGCCTCTGATGCAGCCTCGATGCTTGTGCTTTGTGCAGCGTAAGAGAGATGCAGGTGGTTTAGTGAGTTCTTTGGGGGAGCTTCCTAGGCACCAAAGTATGAGGGTACAGTGGTATCCCACTGTGGGAGCTGGGTCTTATAATTGTAATCAAGTAAACAACTTATGCACTCCTTTCTTTCTTTCTTTTTTTTTTTTTTTCCCCTATAATGCTATGGGGCAAACAATCTTGCCCCCACAAAAACAAACAAACAAACAAACAAAAAAACAGTACTAATCTCAGTGGGGAACATAATTTTTTGTACTACAAATTTAAACAAAGAGGGAAAAAGTATACATAGACTCTGTATATTTACAAAAACCAACTCAAAATGACTTACCAGACCCTAAGATTGACAAGGTATTGAAGCTTTTCTAGGTAAATTCTTGTTAAGAGGACCCCAATATTCAGTTCTTTATGCACAAAGTGTAATAAGCTGCTCCATAAATAGTGAAGACTTCTCTTTCTATGGATTTCTGTCCTACATTTTCTATATATAGCTCTCAAAATCTTAAAGTATCTCCAGCATTCACCGTGTCCAGGTTTTTGACCCCCTTGTTGCAGGAAATAGCACATGCTACTTAAAGCTGTACTCGTGCCAGTTCTCCTGCTAGTACACATATGCTGTCAGACCAGCTGGCTGTTGGCAAACAGCAGAGGCAAATGTCAAGCTCTCGTCTGCCCCCCTACTATAAGGGCAGCACAAAACTGTTTTCCTGTAAACGGCACAGTGTAATTCTAATCCACAGATTCAGTTTTGTTTAGTTAATTTACAGTAGTACAGAAAGCAAACAGCAATAAGGGGGTCAGTCACATATACACAAAGAAGTGACCTGCACTTAATTTCTCAAGAGAAATTTAAATTTCATGTTTTTAATTAAGTTTTCCCAACGTAATCTAAGTGGTGTCGCACAAGAACTGACGAACAGCCTTCAAAGCTAATGTGTTTTGGTTTCCCTCCGTCTATAAAAACGTATTTATTTCTTACTAATGAGAAATAAAGGGCCAAATCATCAGATGGTAGAAAGATGCATTACTCCATTCAACTAAAAAGAGATCCATTCGCACCAGATTTATATCTGGCACTTGTTAGTTTTGGTCTACTTATATGCCTCTAGGGTTGAAATGAAAAGAAATCCTCCTACATGATTTTGTCAGAACTGTCTTGTTAGGGATCAGTTTGACCTCCTCCTCCTCCAGTGCTCATATTTTGGGCTTTTTTTAGCCAAATCAGGGCCATCATCAAAGTGAGCGGATGATAGCACAGTGGGGGAGTTGTGCTCTGACGTTTTGGGGGGTCATGCACAGCTGCAGGATGAGTAAGGACAGACATTAACACAGGATTAATCTTGGTTCATAAACCTGGGATAAAAAGTATTTTGAAAGTGTTTGTTGTAGGAAAAATGATTGAGGAACGTTCTTCATGTGGACTGCATGGGCTGTACAAGATGTTCAGAATAAATGCGGCTGTTGAGCAACTAGTGACACTGCATGAAAAGAGCTTTAGGAGGGGAACAAAAGCCATACTGTTTTATCTTAACTGCTGATTAGAGTCTGTAAGTGCTGTATCTACAAAATTATGCACATTTTAAACAAAAATCTGCAAGATGTCACAAGCAAGGAAAACAAGTCATGGGGTACAATGCAAGGCTTTTCTCCAAGGCATTGATGTCCACTCAGTCTGCTGCTACTGTCCCTCTCTCACAGTGAGTATAGTGTCATGGAGTTGTGGACTTGCTGCATTGTGCCAAGCATAAGGCAGCTATTTAACACTTTACTGCACTCAGCTGAGACATGAGAAATACCAAGTCTGCAGTAAATAGGAGGTTATTTAACTGATACTACCTCCCAATGACAGATTGATTCTGAAATAACCTACCATAGCAAACATACCCTGCAAACACAAAGAAACAAAAACAGAAGATCAAAGATAAAAAAATATAACCGGAATGCAATAGAGAGAATAATTAATGATCATGAAATACTGTTAAAGAAAGTCACTCAGTGGAAAGAATTTAGTATAGCAAAAATCAGTAATACTTATACTCAGGATAGTATGTAACAGATAAGGAGATTTGAAGAAACTCTGGATAGAGCTTCACTAAGCATTAAATGATGAAACATCTGTACGTTCCATCCATCATTGATTATGTGAAAGAACATTTGATTCTGCAAATTATAGAGACCTAACCTTCCAACTTTCACAGAAGAATAAAAAAAAAAAAAAAAAAGAAGAAGAAGAAAAGGAACAGGTTATACAACCTTGAAATTATCCAATTTTCCATCAGTGTACACAGAAGCAAAATGATGCATGCTTCTGCCATTAAAAATATATCAGTTGCTTTCTCCTGGAATGAACAGTTTTCAAATATTCCGAGAAGACTTTTTTGTTTGATTCCTTTTGGTTTCTTAATATTTAAATAATATTAATATATAAATAAATTTTAATATATATTTTATGTAAAATAAAACTCCAGATTCATAACTGTATGCACAAAAGACTTCAGATCTATATTGCCAAACTCGAAGTTGTTCTTACAGTTTTAGTCTGAACTTCTACCCCAAACTATATATTTTTCCTTGCTAATGTTCATGAAGAACCATCCATAACACTGACCCTCAGTGAAATCTTTTCTGTTCATACCCATTTCAAATTTCTCTGTTCATGATTATTAACTTTTTGTTATTATTACATCCTTAGAAAAAACATCTTTATTACTTTTCCACCAAAACAATGAGATTAAGACATCTGGTAACAGTACTCTCACTAGGATAGGTAACTGCAAAGTACCACCTAATTTTATAAGTTTTTGGTCTCATTCACAAAATAGTAGTAATCCTGATTTTTTTTTATTTTTTTTCCCCCACAGAAAAATCTCTGAAGCTTATCCAAATGGTAGTTCTAGCCCAAGTATTTATTTCCTTGGTATAAACTGTAAAGTGCTGTTCAGATACAAAAGTCTTACAAGTTACACCATGATACGTCTTCACAGAATCACAGAATCTCTAGGTTGGAAGAGACCTCAAGATCATCGAGTCCAACCTCTGACCTAACACTAACAGTCCCCACTAAACCATATCCCTAAGTTCTACATCTAAACGTCTTTTGAAGACTTCCAGGGATGGTGACTCAACCACCTCCCTGGGCAGCCTGTTCCAATGTCTAACAACCCTTTCAGTAAAGAAATTCTTCCTAACATCTAACCTAAAACTCCCCTGGCGCAACTTTAGCCCATTCCCCCTCGTCCTGTCACCAGGCACATGGGAGAACAGGCCAACCCCCATCTCGCTAGAGCCTCCTTTAATGTACTTATACAGAGTGATAAGGTCACCCCTGAGCCTCCTTTTCTCTAGGCTGAACAAGCCCAGCTCCTTCAGCCGCTCCTCATAGGACTTGCTCTCCAGGCCCCTCACCAGCTTCGTCGCCCTTCTCTGGACCCGCTCAAGCACCTCGATGTCCTTCTTGTAGCGAGGGGCCCAGAACTGAACACAGTACTCGAGGTGCGGCCTCACCAGAGCCGAGTACAGGGGGACGATCACCTCCCTAGCCCTGCTGGTCACAGTGTTTTTGATACAAGCCAGGATGCCGTTGGCCTTCTTGGCCACCTGAGCACACTGCTGGCTCATATTCAGCCGACTGTCCACCATCACTCCCAGGTCCTTCTCTGCCTGGCAGCTCTCCAGCCATTCCTCTCCCAGCCTGTAGCTCTTCTTGGGGTTATTGCGCCCCAGGTGCAGGACCCGGCACTTGGCCTTGTTAAACTTCATACAGTTGACCTCAGCCCATCGGTGCAGCCTATCCAGATCCTCCTGCAGAGCCTTCCTACCCTCAAGCAGATCGACACACGCACCTAGCTTGGTGTCATCTGCAAACTTACTGAGGGTGCACTCAATGCCCTCATCCAGATCATTGATGAAGATGTTAAAGAGGACCGGCCCCAGCACCGAGCCCTGGGGGACGCCACTAGTGACTGGCCTCCAACTGGACTTGGCTCCATTTACCACAACTCTCTGGGCCCGGCTATCCAGCCAGTTTCTAACCCAACGAAGCGTGCGCCAGTCCAAGCCAAGAGCAGCCAGTTTCTTGAGGAGAATGCTGTGGGAAACGGTGTCAAAAGCCTTGCTGAAGTCAAGGTAGACCACATCCACAGCCTTTCCCTCGTCCACCCAGCGCGTCACTTTGTCGTAGAAGGAGATCAGGTTCGTCAAGCAGGACCTGCCTTCCATAAACCCATGCTGACTGGGCCTGATCGCCTGCTTGCCCTTCAAGTGCCGCATGATGACTCCCAAGAGGATCTGCTCCATGAGCTTCCCTGGTACTGAGGTCAAACTGACCGGCCTGTAGTTCCCCGGGTCTGCCCTCCGGCCCTTCTTGTAGATGGGCGTCACGTTTGCTAGCCGCCAGTCAGCTGGGACCTCCCCCGATAGCCAGGACTGCTGATAAATGATGGATAGGGGCTTGGCCAGCTCCTCTGCCAGTTCTCTCAGTACTCTTGGGTGGATCCCATCCGGCCCCATCGACTTGTGCACATCCAAGTGCCGTAGCAGGTCACCAACCAGTTCTTCGTGGATGGTGAGGGCCACATCCTGCTCCCCGTCCCCTTCCACCAGTTCTGGGTACTGGGTATCCAGAGAGCAACCGGTTTTACCACTAAAGACTGAGGCAAAGAAGGCATTGAGCACCTCCGCCTTTTCCTCATCTCTTGTAACTAAGTTTCCCCCCGCATCCAGTAAAGGATGGAGATTCTCCTTAGTCCTCCTTTTTGTGTTGATGTATTTATAAAAGCGTTTTTTGTTATCTTTAACGGCAGTAGCCAGCTTGAGCTCCAGATGAGCTTTGGCCTTCCTAATTTTGTCCCTGCACAGCCTCGCTACATCCTTATAGTCCTCCCTAGTGGCCTGCCCAATTTTCCAAAGATTATAAACCCTCTTTTTCCTCCTAAGCTCAAGCCACAATTCTCTGTTGAGCCAGGCTGGTCGTCTTCCCCGCTGGCTCATCTTTGGGCACATGGGGATAGACCGTTCCTGTGCCATTAGGATTTGCCTCTTGAATAGCACCCAGCCTTCCTGAACCCCTCTGCCCTTCAGAACCGCCTCCCATGGGACTCCACCAACCAGTGTCCTGAGCAGCCTAAAGTCAGCCCTCCGAAAGTCCAATACAGTGGTTTTACTGGTTCCCTTCCTGGCCCTGCCAAGAATAGAGAACTCCACCATTTCGTGGTCACTCTGCCCAAGACTGTTCCCGACAATCACATCCTCCACCAGTCCTTCTCTGTTTGCGAAGAGAAGGTCTAGCAGGGCACCACCCCTGGTAGGTTCACTAATCAGCTGCGTCAGGAAGCTATCTTCCACTTTCTCCAGAAACCTCCTAGACTGCTTCCTCTGGGCTGTGTTGTGCTTCCAGGATATGTCAGGGAAGTTGAAGTCCCCCACGAGTACAAGCGCTGACGATTTCGCAACTTCTGTCAGCTGCCTGTAGAACTCCTCATCCGTCTCCTCATCCTGGTTCGGCGGTCTATAGCAGACCCCGACCAGGACACTAGCCTTGTTGTCCCTGCCGATCCTAACCCAAAGGGACTCGATCTTGTCATTCCTAGCCTCGAGTTCTACAACATCGAAAGACTCTCTAATATAGAGAGCCACACCGCCACCCCTTCCATGCTGCCTGTCCCTTCTGAAGAGCCTATAGCCAGGCATCGCAGCACTCCAGTCATGAGACTGGTCCCACCACGTTTCCGTGATGGCAACCAAGTCGTAGCCTGCCCGCTGCACGATGGCTTCCAGCTCCTCCTGTTTGTTACCCATGCTGCGTGCATTGGTGTAGATGCACTTCAGCTGGGCCTTTACCTTATCCTCCGGCCTTGCCACTGCTCCCCCTGGTACAGCCCCAACAGTCCTCGCTCCAGCCCCATCCCCCTTCTTACCTAGTTTAAAGCCCTATCAATGAGCCCCGCCAGCTCCTGGCCCAGGATCCTTTTTCCCCTAAAGGATAGGGACCCGTCTACGGCCACCAGACCAGGTGCTGAGTAAACTGCCCCATGGTCGAAAAACCCAAGATTTCTGCGTAGGCACCAGCCCCGGAGCCACGTGTTTAACAGGTGAGCTTTCGTTGTCCTCTCCGTACCCCTCCCTGTCAACGTAGGAACGGACGAAAAAACTACTTGCACTCCTGCTCCGTCCACTAACCGTCCCAGTCCCCTAAAGTCTCTTTTGATAGCCTTCAGGCTTCTGTTGTCAATGTCATCAGTGCCCGCCTGGATTATCAGGAGCGGATAATAATCAGAGGGGCGCACCAGGTTGGGGAGCTTCCTGGCCACGTCCCTGACCCTGGCCCCAGGGAGGCAGCAGACTTCCCTACGGGTAGGGTCAGGCCGACAAATAGGGAAAAAAAGATACAAAAGTCTTACAAGACTTCCCTACGGGTAGGGTCAGGCCGACAAATAGGGAAAAAAAGATACAAAAGTCTTACAAGTTACACCATGATACGGCTTCATGTATTTGCCCTCGCCCTGTTAAATATATAAGTCAACACTGGTTAAGTTTGATTCTCTTTCATTTTAGGATGGCTTAAGTCAGTTTAACTTGCATTTGCATACAGGGACAGTTAACCACAATCCTGTATACAAGATTACATGCTAAGAAGTTGGTAACTTCACCCTGAAGCTCTAGACGGCTGAGAAAATAAATAAGTAATGCCATTTTCCATGGAAATTGAAACTTTTTAATTGAATACTTCCACAAGCCAAGATTTTATGTGGCAGAATCAAGAAAGAAGCCTAATGCTAATAAATACGACAGTTAGAGTACATCAGCAGAGCATCTATTAAATGTGTCTGTATAACACGCTGCCATAAAGAACGTCTTCAAGATTGAAAGTCTGATTAGTCTTTACTCAATCTGACATGAAGCTGGGGCACCTGAAATTGCTTTTTCATCTGAATAAAGACTATCATACAACAGCAGTGTTGTAGAGAAGGCATTTTGGGGAAGTGTCGGGAGAATGTCACCTCAGAGAGATTCCTGATTATTTTTTCCAGTTCTGCAGTGTAAAAAGTTCAAGGCAAAAGTTATTTTCAGATCTTGAATCAGGTTGTAGCATTTCCAAAATGTGGGACTAAGCATAAAATGTCATTCACTCAAACCACCATCATCAGAATGTTTCTAATTACATCCCTGACTAATTACATTACTGTATACCTTTTAAGTAGTGGTTTTAAAATTACAACACTTGGCTCAGAATTGATTCCTTATTTTTAGGCAATTCTTCCTATCAGCTTGAACCAACGGTGCTTAATCAGATGATAAGTTTTCACATAGAATTGCTGATTATAGTCACAAACCTACAAAGTGCTGCAGGAAAGAGGGAATCAGTGGGGAGGGGGAAAAAGAAATGGGATGACTTCGTTCTGTGCTTGAGCTAGGAATAATTACTGCAGTTATTCTATATGATATCCTATGTCCTTTATATACTTTATGCCCCTTGTGTGATATTAAGAAAGGGCACTGTATATCTTAACAGAAAGCAGGCCAGAACTTTGAGATCGTTGCTTCCCACCAGCATTTTTGATGCTGAACAGGACAGAGCTAGGGAGTCTGTATCTAGCTTTGGCTAGATATGACCTGTGGGAGCAAGCCCTGACTCAATGGGAATATTGCCTCCAAATGCCAGGAGATAAATACACATATACACATATAAACATATATCGATGGTTGGACCAGATAATCTTGAAGGTCTTTTCCAACCTTTATGATTCTGTATACATGTATGCACACACATACATACACTAGCCATTTTCATGACTGCACCGGATGCATGGATAGATAGTGGGTGGCTCCTAGATTGGATGTTTTATTTTGTCTTCTACGTATGTCTTCCAACAGCAGCCATATACAGTCATCTCAGTGCTCCTCAAGTACAGTTGTTACCAAGAATGTTTGGCTTTGAAAGCCATTTAAAGCATACCAGATAGTGAATTTTCCTATCCAAAGCTTCTCAAGCATTTTTCAGACCTTTAAGCCAACACCTTGGCTAAATTTTCTGTTGTTGTCTTGCCAAAGGTTTACAATAATAGATATAGATAAATTCCTTAAGTAATATATCATCTCTTGCCAAGATTCTTGGCAATATTTATGCTGTTGTTAATAGTTCTGTTCTTTTACATTAAACAACACTTAAGTGCTTCCTCTTGGGTATATAAACACCATTATTTTATTCATGTGAATATCTCTGCTCAGTATAGTTCTTGTGAGACACCTCATGTGAGTCTAAACCTGGAAAGAACAGGATAGGTAGGTGATTTCCACCCATCACTGGTATTTGTTTTGGAATATATCCGGAAAGGCTGTACTGAAGTCCAGATTTCTTTGTGACAGGTGTTGTACAAACTCTAAATGGAGATGTTATTGCCCAGAAAACTTTCCAGATTAAAGCACGAGATGTGAAGACTGAATTTGCACAGAAATGTACATAGCAAAGAAGTATTGCAATGTTGTCTGTTCTACCCATGCTACTGAGTATGAGACGTTTTTCCAATCAAGTCTTTTTGATGAAAATGAAAAGAAACTGAATCATGTCAATGAAAATATGCACTTACTGTTTGAAAAATGGAGAAGCTGGAAAATATTGTTTTTAAATAAAAATGTTTCATAAAAAAAAATCAATTCTACTATAATACAAATGGAGTTTAAGAAACAATTTGAATTACTGTATCTAGGGTCAAACATTTTTTTCCATTTCTAAATAATTTCATCTTTCTTCTCATTTTTTGCCAGCCTGACTAAAAATGAAAGTAAAATGTATTATGAAAAAATTGATTTTTTTTCTTTCATTTCAGTCAGCAGACAATAAGAAGAATGAAATCAGGTTTTCATGTATTTCTAGCATGTTTGCTGTTGCTAATGCAAGGGAAAATGCTGGAGGTGAGAAGCCAAGAGAAGAATTGGTCTGTAATGACAAGAGTAGGTTTTGTGAAAGATGAGCTGTAAGTTGGGATCTGAAGATAAGGTTATAGATGTTTGGATTTTAGTGTGGAGCATTTTCAGTGTCAAACAGTAGCACAAGGGAAAGAATGGAGCTATATAGATGATAAATTGACAGCTGGACAGCAAAGTTTGAGAATATTGCCAAAGGTCAGTGTCATAACAGATTAATGGGTCAAACAGGCTAGAGCTGGGGAATGAAGGGGATTGCCTTTAAAGGCAAGATATTATTTGATATAGAAACGCAAGTGGAGCTAGCATCTGAGTTACTCTAATACTTAGCCAGCTCCTTCCTACAAGAAATACTAAATGTGGATTTAAACGCTATTTGTTTTCCTCAGTTATTCCAGCAGTTTTGCTGTCAAACAAACCCCAGTGTCGTTAGGCTTGGTTGGTATAAGGCATACAGGCAACCAGCTTTTCTGTGTAGGGTTTTGTCTGTTTTTGTTTTGTTTTTTTTTTCCCCCCTCCAGAAAGGAGAAAAAATAATTTAAAAGATCATATTTCCAGGACTGTTTCTATGGTACTAGAAGTGTACTGTGTAATCTGTGTTATTTCCCACTGCCACCAAGGTCACACCTATCTGGCACAGAGCCTAGACTAGATGTGATTTTACATCACATATTTCAGCTGCCCACTGTAAAACACTGTTTTACTGTTGTGTTATACTGTTTAAGAACCATGCTCACCCCCAGATAATTTATTTATCTTTATTACGCTAAGCTTATATATTGATCTTTACTACAGTAACATCTAACAACATGTTCAGCATCTGTGCTCTCTCATGCAGGACCCTGCACAGCTATGAGAGAAGAACAAAATTTAGGTAATATATCATATATATGACAATATACCAATTTATACATATAATTCTATGTAGAGAGAATTTAGAGTTATATATATAATATAAAATTACATATGCATACAAAGAAGGATTTTTTTTGCCCTGAGATCCCATTGACTGTAAGATGTAGGGGGAAGAAAAACAGTAGCATTTTTATTCCACATTCAAAAGTCCCTCCCCCCACCCCAAACTTTTGGGGAATTTCTCAGAAATTTCCTACCTATTTTACTTCTCTGCATCCCTTCCCTCCCCAACCCCTCCCCTTAAGTATTCTCACACTTCTTTGAATTTGGAAGGATATCAAAGCACTAGAGTCCTCATCCTACTTTCACTGGGCCTTTCCATGAAGAAAAATATAGTCAAACATATTAGGTGTAGAAGAAAAATTAAGTACTACTTCTCAGAAGAACATATAAAAAGTGAGCCTATATATGTATAGACTCACTCGATAAATGACTCGATACATATTTTTATTTTAGTATTTGCAGGAAGATGGATCCCAGCCCATTAAAACTGAGATTTCCAGGCACTCTGATGTATCATCTGTCAAGGTAAGAGTACTAAGAACCTCTAGCTGACTGATATGATGGATTTTCGTTTTCTTACTCACTTTTAGAAGAAAGCGTGGAGCTGAACAGCTGGTAACATTTGCTAAAAGATTATGGTGCTGAGATTCCGATTTAAATTTGACTTCTTGGCCATAAACACATGAACAACACATGAAATGTTCCTATTTCTTAGCATATTTTTTGAGAATTACTTCAACTGCTTCTTATATAAATACCATAGAGAATTAAAGAGCAAAGTGGTGTCCATATGAAGGAAAAAATAAATAAATAAATAAAAATCTTGTATTTCCTGTAAAAGGGAGTCATGCACAATCCTTTCTTTAGGGTAGCTGCTACCACCTTCTGTAAGACTGTTGAAACACATGTAAATGAGAAGAAAGGTTAAAAATGTTGTTAATGTAGTAAGCCTTTTCCCCAGAATTGTCCCCCTTACACTTAGAGCTACAAAAGCCTTTCCTCATACAAATGACAGAGTAACCAAGTCAAAATCTCTCTGACTACTCTTCCGTATTGATGCAGCTTGGAAATATTTTAGCAGTGATGTGAAGCTAGCCCATATGCTGCCACAAATACTGTTAGCACCTCTCATATGTGCAAGTAAAGAGAGTAGATTGTGGTATTCACAGTCTCTGACCAATCAGTATGTAAACTGTATTAGCTATTTCGATAAGTTTAAGAGGCAGATATTTGCTCACTAAAATGGTACCAAGACCACTACACCCATTTAATTAAAGGCAAATAAAGTCATAATGTTTTCCAAGCTTTGTCATCAGAAGGTGGCTATGAAGCTGCCATCCAGAGGTGAAAAGCTGAACCAGAATGCAGAAACTAATCTAAATATGTACAAGCAAGATACTTGTGTTTTTCTGTGAGGAATGTTTGCAAGTGTAATGTGAACAGAATCAATCAGAAGTCTCTGAAAAAAAAAAATCTGCATTATAACTGTACTGCCTTATAGAACTGTGATAAGCAATCAGATGGCATCCCTACACTACTTATCAGTGAGAGCTTTGAGTTATAAGAAATAACCACAGTGAATGGCTGGTTTCAGAGAGTATTCTGAATCAGTTGACAAGATGGTCCAACTTAAGCTACTTGGTTCACTAAAACAAGGTAAATGTCACAGAAAGACAGAAAATATGTCAGAGATATCAGATCTGGGACCACATCATGCAGTGACTAGAAGAGTATTTGACCTCCACAGAGGTCTGGAATCCTTCTTTATGGTTAAAAGCTAAACAAGATTGATTTATTTAGTTTATCTGAAAACGGATTATGATTAAGCCACCTTCTAATCTATAAAGTAGGAACACGGAGAGAAGATTTCTGATAATGGAAAGCTCTTTAATCAAGCTGACAAAAGCATAGGAGAAGCCAGTGGGCAAAACCATTTAAATCATTTTGGAAATAAAACACACATTTTTTAAGCCACTGATGTCCTGTGTAACAAATTACTAAAGCATGGTATTGATTCCCTCATCATTTTAAGTCTTAATGTTGGGATGCTTTTCTAGAAGAGCCCCAACACTGCAAGAAGTTATAGCCTTGATGCAAGAAGTGCTCAGGGAAAGCTTATATATTATGAACTGTACCAAAGGTTAGACTAGGTGAATGTAATTGTCTCTTCTGAGTTTATAATCTATAAATCTTCAATATTAGGCCACAGTTTATGCACTTTTGTAGCTGGTGTGATAAGTTGCATTGTCCTTTGGGGAAAATTAAAACAGATAATTCTATTGTTTTCTTTCCCTTTTCATTTCACGGCATCTTCCTATCTGGCTGGCTTGTTTGTGCTTGCTGAAAAGGAGTGTTGGTATCATTCAGCGCTTCACAAGCATGTGGCATATGTTCCCGGGGCTTCATTTTATACACTACAGTTCACTGACTCTGAGAATTAATATCTTCTGTCCTTCATTCTCCCACGCACATCAGTTTCTTATTTTTTTTCCCTCTCTCTGATCATCCTTGATTTTTTTTTAAGAAAGTCAACAGAAAGCTTCCTGCAAAGCAAATGGTACCTAAATACTCTAATAGGCTTCTTTGCTGTCATATTTTGGGTCATGTCTGCATATATTGCCTTCATCTGAAATTGTGGATGCTGTTTTAAAAGTTTGCCTCAAGTGGGAGCAATCTGTGTGGGCGTATTTAAGGATGTCACTAGGAAGGAAATATGTTGACAATCAGATCCATTTATTGAGCAGCAGGCAAGAGTTTAACAGAGCTTACTAATTGTTAATCACAACTTGAAAGGGAGAAGTGGGAAAACTTGATTAAATACCTGCTGTACCTGCAGCTATATCTCCTTGCATTACAATTTTCTGAAGTTTAACAGGCAGAGTAGCACCAAACTGGTAATGATACCTTGCCTTGCAAAATACTCCCCAGCTGCTAGCTATCTTCCCTCTGCAGAATTTCAGGCAAATATTTCCTGGTGATTAAGAGAGAAAGATGTGTTGAAATCTACTCATCAGTAGTTTACAATTGTTTCATTTGGTGAGTAAAATTAAGATAGACTATTTACATACAGGAAAGCTAGTATAAATATTCAGTCAAAGGCCTGTTTGTGGAAGGTGTCTTAAGTTGTACTCGTTATAAACTATATTGAGCAGAGGTTTGATAGAAGTCCTCAGTGCTAGTGATTGGAATTGGTGAGAAGTGACTTTTTAAATGGATAATTCAGGAACTGGCAGTAATTTGAACAGTTCTGCTGGCTGGGACTGACTCACTCCAACACAGTAAAGACTTGGTTGTTAGAAGTACTTTCACTCGCATTACAATCCTGACTACCTGAAATCATCCCTTATGTAATGGCCCACATTGTAAGGGCAGGAAGCATTAAACAGATTGGCCAATCCAGTGCAAATAGCCATACTAAAATTTATTGAAAACCTGTTCACTAAATGGCATTTCCTGCAGTTAAATTCAGCAGGCTTGAGTCTCTGCGTACCCAGACTCCATGTACCTTCAACTCAATAATATGATTCAGTAAAATTTCTTTGGAAGATTGAACTATTAGATACTTTGGAGCAAGAACTACATAAAAGCAGAAGCGACAACAGAATTCTTGTTCTACGAAGATGAAGGAGACCAGTACACTAACAGAATGATTCATTCTCCTTAACTTAAGCCATCCAATAGGTAGGTGTTGAATCAAAGTTAGTCATCCCTTTTTTGTCACTTGTGGAGGAAGATGCATCCTTCCTGCTTTAGCGAGCTACTTTGGGATTTGCTCTTTAAAGACTTCCCTCTCACGTTGCTAGTAGAGGACACCCAGAGGAGCAGCCATCGGAAAGCTACATCTTCCAAAATAAATTTAGACAAGAAGGCTCATCCTAAGGCCCACTCTGTGCTGAAACCAAGGATGTGTGGTTCAGTCTGTTCTTTGAGAAGTTGAGGGTGCATTGTTTTCAGCGCATGCACAAGTTTCAATTATAATAACTAAATAGAGGAGAAAGGAAAGGATCACCAGAGACAAGGTAAAATTAAGTTAACCACAGACCTCAAGAATCACAGTTGCCTCTTCAGCCTATAGGAAAACTAAGAACTCAAACCTCATCTTGAGGAAAAGTTTCCAAAGAGGAGATTCAACCAGCACACTTGTTAAAAAAAAAATAAAATAAAATGCAATAAAACAATGAAAAAGATTTGGATTGGCTTTTCTCTTTTTAACAGCTCTGTGGTTCATAATGATTTACTGCAGAGTTTGTATTGATTTACAATTATTAGACATTTATTGTAATTTATGTTGATAAAGCAATAAGAGTACTGAAAATATTTATTAAATATGAGAAACTCAGTAGCACTTGTGCATTAATCATAGAGTTGATCATCTACAATACACACACTAATAAACCATTAGTGAATATGTAACCTGCAACAGTACAATAAGCTGATAGATTACCTCCTTTGGGAATGGACAGCCTTGGTGGAGGCTTAGAATTATTTTGCTTGCAACACATCACAGGATTTAAGAGTAGGAAGCAATTTTTGCCCTGTGACTTTCTTTTTTAGTGTCTGAGTTCCTTAAGAAAAGAGATCTAGAACTAATTTTTTCTTCTTGTTGACTTAAACATTAGCAACCTGGGGTTTTGAAAAATTCTCAGAGATATTTATAAGAGTGAGTCAGATATTCTATTGTATAATGTAATCAGGTGGCTTTGCTGATTGTAATGCAGAAAGCATAATAAAACTTCAGTATGAGAACAACTGCATGAGAAAAGCCAGAAAGGACTAAGGCTTCTCAGCTTTTAGAGGCATCAGAGACTAGATCTATTAAGGGTTGGTTTGGCAGTTGTGTAAGTGTCCTAATTAATCAGAGATTAGGTGTTCATTTGTTCAGCAAATGGTACAGAAAACCGGGCTTGGTTTTCTCACCAGATGAGCTAGTTTCTTGCTAGGCAGATCTCCAGATTAGGGGACACACCTTTCATGCTTGCACTTGTTCTTGAAAGAGTGCTGGAAGGTTCCCTGAATAAAAAGGAGTTAATCCATTAAGGCCTCCTGGTTGGTTCAGTCTCTGCTTCAACTCGTTTTAATTATCATTCCACTGATTGTTTCCTTTCAGGAAGGACGTTTGTAGAAAGGTTATGAGCTTCTTGGAAGGACACACTACCAAAAGCCAAGCACAAGCCTAGCCCACTTTTCCAAATGAAATGAGCTGTAAGCAGCTGCAGACAAATCTTGGCTTCGTTCACATGAATGGGAGTTTTGCCGTCAATGAAGACCAGAATTTGCCCCCAAGCAAAATGTTTCAGCTCTGACTGACATGCATATTACAAGCGTTAAAAAAAAAATGGTTGGTTTTAAACTAGGAGTAAGGAAAGAAAGAAATGGGCTATTACAAACCATATTCAGTAATAGTGGGCCGTATAATAAAAAGCCAATAGTAGCAGCAAACTGCTGTTATCAGGGGAGCATGGTGTAGGATGTGAAACATTAAGCTTTATAGATATGTAAACTCACTACACAGAAGTTAGACTTATAATTACCAGAGGAAATTATAACATTATGGCAGATACTGAAGACATCTATGATGCATTTATTACAAAGAAATCTGTGTGAATTGCTAAGACTTCATTTATACCATTATAATTAAAGGTCTTCCAAGACTTCTATTAGCATCTCCCCACACATACTCTTGCCCCCTTTTTGGATAGGCTGCAAAAGCACACCATGTACTAAAAATTTCTTCTGCAAATTCTCAATCTGTGAACCGTTAATATTTCCCTTAGTTTAGCCTGCATGCTATTTACGAGTGAGAATTGACTGCCGATGTAAATGGAGGTGTTACAGACAGTTATTCCATTATACAGAAGGATTGCTTTTGTTATTCCCCCACCACCACCCCAGTCAAAAGTGCCAAACTATACTGCTTACTCACGGTAATGACTCTTCACAAGGGTTTTTTTTTTTTTTTTTTTTTTTATTTCCCCAACCACAATATTGATACACAATATATTCATTTCTTAGGAGGTATTCATGGCATACACTGTAACAGTCCATCTGTTACTAACACCCTGCTATGCATAATTTTTAGACTGCGTGGCTTAGGGGTAAAAATGGTTATTTATTTTGTTTGAACCATACCTATCATTTGCTTAGCACAGTGGGCATGCAGACAGGAGAAGGCAGCCTGGCTGATGTGCTCATAGGTGCTGCTGAAGTGGATGGTTGAATATCATCAACATTAGGTGCCATACCAGTATAAGCAACAACATAATCAAGCATATCTGTAGATTAGTGCAACTGTTAGACAAAGGCCTGGTCTTAAAATAAACAAACTTTATCAGAATGTCTCTGTGAGGACCCTGTTCACAGATGTCACAGATGACAGAAACGTTACCTGTCTCAGAATCCTAGAACGCCACCACCTCCCTGGGCACCCCGTCCCCACACCTGACTGCTCTTTCTGAGAAGAAATGTCTCCTCATTTCTAACCTGAACCTCCCCTGGCATACCTTGAGGCCACTCCCTCTGGTCCTGTCAGTAGTTACTTGTGAGAAGAGGCCAACCCCCAGCTCCCCACCCTTTCCTTTCAGACACTTGCAGAGAGCAATGAGCTCTGCCCTGAGCCTTCTTTTCTCCAGACCAAACACCCCCAGCTCCCTCAGCTACTCCTCATAGGACTTGTGTCCCAGGCCCTTCACCAGCTTCATAGCCCTTCTCTGGACATGCTCCAGGGCCTCGGTGTCCTTCTTGTAGTGAGGGGCCCAAGACTGAACACAGCACTCAAGGTGTGGCCAAAATATACCATGAACATACCATATCCATTAACAGTGGCTCCCAAACATTTTCCATACCATGTTTTTGTTCATGGTTCCTCTTACTGTCTCACTTGGACATTCACAGGTACATTCCTGCAGTTGTTCAATGTATAGACAACAAGGGGACCCCATGAGGAACAAAGACTTCTGACACTTTTTTCTAATTAGTAAATAAAAGCTACAAACAAGAAGCTGCCAAAGGCTTCCCCACGCACACCCAGAAGGACCACATATCCATTTATGTCTCTGGATATTCTGGGAAGTGGTAGTGAGAAGAGACATTATTACATACATGCAGTGACTTTCTCTGTGGTGGCATTTAAAAAAGGAATCAAAAGTTAATCCAATATGTGCATCAATATGGTACATTTTAGACACAAATATTGCTTGCCCTCCATGTTTTAACGAGTTCCAGGTGGAAGTTCTATAGCCTCAGTGATTCAGCAATATCTGGAGATAGCACAAACCCATCAAAGGTGCAGGAATTATCCCAATCCTTCCTTTATGTTGCCAGCAGAATATGCAGCTAGCAAATCCCAAAGCCTCCCTCCAGCATTTCTCTGTTGGATTCACATAACATGTCAAAGAAATGATTTTTCTCTTTGATTACTGCAGTAAAATAAAAAGCACTGAAAAAGCAACTACTCAAAAACTTACATCGCAGTTACATGACACATCCAGCTCTCTGCAAAAGGCATAATAACGAGGGAGTCAAAGCTGTACCTCCAGCCACAAGCAAACTCTTTCACTATAGCTTTTCATTATTACAATGCCATTTTGAGACCCTTGCAGTAGGAAAGTAAGAAAGGGCATGTCAGCCATCAGCTTCATAGACCAATACACTAAGAGACATCAACTCCAACTTTAATGCACTTGGACTCTGCCAAAGTTCTCTGTTGGTTGAGCTGCAGAGAACAGAGGAGAACATTTTTCTATCTCCTTCTGTCTAGAAGCATTATACAATATTTAAATCAGGAAATGGAGATGAGGCTTTTGAGGTCTAAGACTTGGTTATTTTCTTCTTCAGAAATTATAGGCAGCTTTTTTTTTTTTTTTTCTTAATTGTATTTAGGTACTTAAATCTTACTAAGGCAATTTGGAATTAAGCATCTAAATGCCTTTCAGAAGCTTACAGATTCTTTTCATGTTCAGGTGCTGCTACTTTTTTAAATTTCTAAGACAACAAGGAACATCTGTGTTAGTGGCTTTATTTTCAGCACTGCCAATTACGTGCTGTTCCAATTAGAGTCAATGAAAGGTGTGGGCTTTTACTTTCCCTGAAAAAGAGCATTATCAAGAGAAACAGGGCACTTTGTTCCAGCCTTCTCACTTGATTCAGCACTTCGCAGGTGCAGGGTGGTGAAGATGTGAACACACCTTTGGAAGAGCTGAGAATTAGGAAAGCAGGGAGAGTTCCTCTTGTACACCAAACCAGTGCTGCAGCTGTTTGATTACTGTGGTTGTACAGCAGAACTGTACAAGGGAAAGGTGGAACAAGAACATGCCAACCCTGAGACTTCCTTGACCTCCCAAAAGGTGCAGGGTCAGCTGTGCAGGACTGTAACTACAAAGAAAAGTCCTTAAAGGTCTCCCGATATCCTCTTCTTATATTTACATAATAGGTAACAATTTTGTTATTAGGGTGACATTTTCAATACCACAAGACATTCAAGGCCAAGACTCAGCAAGAGCTTCTTTACTGATGGAGCACTGGCACAGTTTGCCCATAGAGCTTGTGCAGGCTTCTTCCTGGAATATCTCCAAAAGCCACCTGGTCCTGGGCGTCCTGCTGTGGGTGTACCTGCTTGTCCTTTCCTCCTCCAAGCTATCGTTACTGCTACTTGGCTAGCCCCACACCAAGTTGTATGGCTACTTTTAATTTTTCTGCACTAAATAACAAGTATAAAATTCAAATTCACAAATAAAAAGGTAGGGAGGGGATTTAAATCATCTGGGAAATTCAGAGATTGGAAATGCCTATTTCTAGCACAGGGCGATGGGTCTTATTGAGTAAAAATACTGATGGGTGTTTTTGAGTAAAGAGCATTCACCTCTGCTTTCTCACCCGTATTGCCCATCAAATAGGCCTGCATCTACATTTACCCGGGGAAAGGTAGTGTTTTCTACTCATGTTTTTTTTTCAAAGAGCTTGTTACAAGTCAAAGATTAGCTAGTGTTGTAGCCCAGACATCTCCCTGCAAGTAATACAGTCAGTAGAGCATAAAACTATGTTTTACTGCTTGAGGTGCACTCAGGTACCGGGGAAACAGCACAAAAATACACCGCTTTTAACAAGACAGGGGAATAACTTGTTTTTCTCATTGGGCAGGGAGATTCACAGAATCACAGAATCCCAGAATTTCTAGGTTGGAAGAGACCTCAAGATCATCGAGTCCAACCTCTGACCTAACACTAACAGTCCCCACTAAACCATATCCCTAAGCTCTACATCTAAACGTCTTTTGAAGACTTCCAGGGATGGTGACTCCACCACCTCCCTGGGCAGCCTGTTCCAGTGCCTCACAACCCTTTCAGTAAAGAAATTCTTCCTAACATCTAACCTAAAACTCCCCTGGCGTAACTTTAGCCCATTCCCCCTCGTTCTGTCACCAGGCACATGGGAGAACAGGCCAACCCCCACCTCGCTACAGCCTCCCTTAATGTACTTATACAGAGCAATAAGGTCACCCCTGAGCCTCCTCTTCTCTAGGCTGAACAAGCCCAGCTCCTTCAGCCGCTCCTCATAGGACTTGCTCTCCAGGCCCCTCACCAGCTTCGTCGCCCTTCTTTGGACCCGCTCAAGCACCTCGATGTCCTTCTTGTAGCGAGGGGCCCAAAACTGAACACAGTACTCGAGGTGCGGCCTCACCAGAGCCGAGTACAGGGGGACGATCACTTCCCTAGCCCTGCTGGTCACACTGTTTCTGATACAAGCCAGGATGCCGTTGGCCTTCTTGGCCACCTGAGCACACTGCTGGCTCATATTCAGCCGACTGTCCACCATCACTCCCAGGTCCTTCTCTGCCTGGCAGCTCTCCAGCCATTCCTCTCCCAGCCTGTAGTTCTGCTTGGGGTTATTGCGCCCCAGGTGCAGGACCCGGCACTTGGCCTTGTTGAACTTCATACAGTTGACCTCAGCCCATCGGTGCAGCCTATCCAGATCCTCCTGCAGAGCCTTCCTACCCTCGAGCAGATCGACACACGCACCTAGCTTGGTGTCATCTGCAAACTTACTGAGGGTGCACTCAGTGCCGTCATCCAGATCATTGATGAAGATGTTAAAGAGGACCGGCCCCAGCACCGAGCCCTGGGGGACGCCACTAGTGACTGGCCTCCAACTGGACTTGGCTCCATTTACCACAACTCTTTGGGCCCGGCTGTCCAGCCAGTTTCATTTACCTACATCCCCCGGATCCCAGGTATTCAATAGAATAGGTTCCTCAATAAGATCGTTCGTTTTATCAAAGCTCAATGGATTGAATTCTTTAGGAGATAGCCTGCATTCACATATATGATGGGTTACACCAGGTTGCTAGTTTGGAGATTTATAATATATATATATATGTGTGTGTGTATAGATATATATATTAGTTAAATTTATGAAATATAACATGCCTATTTTGAATCAACAGTGAAGTTCCCAATGGGAACAGATCTGACTAGCATTATACCCTGCAAAGTACCTCAAATTAGTTCAGTCACCAGTACTGTGAGCAGTTGGGATTTAACACAGAGCATTAGCAGAAGAGAGCATCTGATGAAACATCATTCAGAATAGGAAATAATTACAGTATTACCAATTCTTTATGGCTGTGGGATGCTTTCTAATTAATTATTCAGGCAAAAGGAAGAATAAAACCGCTGGTTCTCATTGCAGCTACAGAACAAAGTTACTTAATGAGCCACTGTAAAACACAAATAAGTTCAGCTGGCATTATGCAGATAAACAGAGAACTTTTTCAAGATAATAGTTTTTTTTTTGTTTTTTTTTGTTTTTTTTTAAAGGGACATACTTCAGAAGTTATAACAACATTACCTCACAGTCCAGCTGTTTGCACTGTACCTCCAGCTTCTTTGAAACGATGCCAAAATAAAGTAAATTTGAATATTATCTGCAGAGAAGTTCTCTACGGAATAATCACCAGAATGCTTTTCATTATAACACAATTATATCATCAGCTTCTAATGATCAGAATGCAGAGCAGCTGATTATTTTCATAATGCAATTACTTCATAACAAACATTTCAGAAAACTCAGCTGCCTGCAGTTCTCTCCAAATACCTCGTTTGTCTGATTAATCGTATGATGGGAACTCCCCTCTTTTGCCCCTTTCTAAACGCTCACCTGTTTTCACTGTGTTTCTGTGCTAACGTGGTCATTACAACAATAAACACTCGGGAGGAAGGGGGGAGACGGGTTGTTTATCTAAATATACAGACTGATGCTAATGGGCCGATTTTCAAAGCGAGGCAAATGCAATTCTTCACAGATATTTGCCCTTGCCATTTTTAATGCGCACAAACCCCAAGGTATGCATATAAATCAGGTTTTTGTGCATGGGTTTTATTAGCTTACAAGCACAGATAGCTGATGTGATGCTCAATTGTATACACACCCAAATGCTTGATATGTCTAGTGGGTATTTTTATATACAGAGATTTCCAAATAGCTGACTTTAACCCTCTGGTCCTTGCTGTCAATACAAATCTCTAAGGTTTTTGCTAATAACTGCTGTCTTTCATGTATATTTTAAAATAACTGTAATCCTAGTGGAACTAACCGCATAAGAAAATATAAAAGGCTGCAGTATTTGATTGTTCAGCAAGATCATTTATACATACATGCTGGAATAAAAATAATTAGCATTTCTAGAGCCTTTCAGTCAAGGATCTAAACCCCTATTTATAAAAATGAGCGATTCTTACATTTAATCCAACCCTTTTGTAAAAAAAAAAAAAACTACTGCCTTAAATAGAGAAGGCACATTTGGGGCATTAACCTGTTTCACTATTGAGGCAATTTCTTTTTAAAGGTGTTTTACTAAAGTTCACAAGTCTTAAATGAGAAGGCCAGGAATAGAATTGCATCTTTAGACTCCTCATCCCTCTCCCCGACAGATAAACACGTTACATCTAGGGATCAATAACATACTCAGAAGGTGAGAAGTTACGAAAGCAAAGATTTCAGGCTAGTCTACTGAAACACAGACATAATGAGCATGATATTTACTTGAAAGGGGCTCTGAATTAAATGTGCATATGAGAAACCGGCTGAGATTTTCCAAAAATATTTATTGTAACAATTATAACGGTAATAACAATGCTATTAGAGATAAGACCCCTATTGTAAATGCCTGTGTCATTTTGGGTGGATAATTTATTCATTTTAATTTCCTTATACTGAAAGTATGCAGATTATCAGCCTTACTCAAATGAATTTCTTCACAATTTGGAAGGGGGAGAAAGTAGTAAAATTGCAGCTACTTATGGTTAAAATCTAATTACAGTTAAAGAATCCCCTCTGCCTAACATTTTATTCCACATTGGTTCAAGTGATGTCTTCCACACCTGGATTTCTCTACAGCTATTAGCACTTCAGCATTTTAATTGTGTTAGGTAAGGTACGAATGGGAAGCCTAGGCTAGTTTTTTGAATAGAACCCTACACTGAATGCATTTTTACCATTTTCTATTTAAAGAAGAAAATAAAATGCCACTGATAAAAATTCCTGCCTGTGCTTTATTGAAAAAAGTATGGATCTCACTTAGGAAAAATGTTTTGTTTTAAAACAGTTTTCCCCTTTCTTCCTGAACATTTTGAGAAATTACTTGTCAATATCTAGTACAGTTTTTCTGTGCATTCCACAAAAACCCCTTCAATATGTGCCACTTGGTTCTGCCCAGTGGGAGACATCACATCAAGAGCATAAAAACAAATCAACAGAGGGTTTTGTCTGCTGCTCTGACTCCGACCCAATGCGTTAAAGTAGTTGAACTGGCTCTTTACACACATTCAGTTATAGATTGAGAGAAGTTCTGTAAAAGGGTTTATCTGAAGCCAATGTAATAAGAAAAAAAATAGGAAAAACACTTGAGAATAAATGAAAGAAAAGCCAAACAGTTCAGAGGGAGCTTTTGTCTGGGCTGTAGTGTATGTATGTACTTTGTGGGTGGATTTTAATGCATTATGAAAGTGCAGGAAAGCATTTTAGGGAGCTCTAACTGAAGCTGGGGCTACTCATGACCTTAGCAGGGGAAAGTAGTAGCCTCAGTGCCTCCACTGCCTGGTTTCAGGCATGCATCAGGAGCTTTGCATATGCAAAACACATCCTGGTGAGTCAGTAGGACATGAGCATCTTCTTAAACCTGGAGCCAGGCTGCCTCTGACCGAGTAGTAGGCAAGCTGCTGCCTCTTCCCTCCATGTACTGGCAAGCAGATTTGGTAAATATAGAGATAACTTAACGGATTCTCCTTCTTGGGATTCTCCTTCTCAACTGCTCGTATTCCTAGCAGCTCTGTGAGGCTGTTAGTTAGTTGAACGCCTTCCCATTTTCTTCAGCACTTTAAATCAAGCCATTTTCTGTTAGTCATTTTTTACACTGTTTTTTTTTTTTTAAACACGTTGTCACCAAGGCTTTGGCTAAATTCTTAACAGAAAACCTGCGTTTGTGACAAAGAAAGACCTTAGATGATCATTTTGGAAACACTTGGATAAAAATGACCTATTTTTTTAATATCTAGCAGAGCAAATCTTTCATCACATTTAAAGGGATAAAAAAAGCCTTTTAGACCTTCTCAAAATAGCATAGGAAACATTTTGATATAATGTAGTAGTAACTTCACATTCTACTCAACTAGCCAAAACACAGTCATAGGAAGTATCGATATCCTTCAGTGAGTGCTGTATGTGGACACTGTTTAATGAAGCATGTCACTGCTTGTGTACCAGGGAAACAACACCCTGCACAGATCTTTCTCTCTTTTCACTCAACTGGACTTTTGCCACTGGTTTCAAAGACAGCATGTTAGCCCATAATTAGAGAAAGCCCAGCAAAACCAGAAAAATAGGTCATCATGTTCAAAACAACTACGATTTGATGCTTCTGGCCACTTATTTTCATATGCTGTGATTAATTTAAATTAATTTAATTTAGCTTGTTTTAATAATTGCATAACTTTTATCCGGATGCCCATGCCAGATGGCTCAACCAGCCTGAAAACAGGAAAGATGCTGTAATCATGGCAGTGTAATAACATTTATTTACTACAAGTCTGACTGTCTCTGGTGCTCTTGCTTTGTGTGCTTTGCAGGATATTTCTTCAATGAATATCCCTTTTATTCCAGAGCATTTTTTTTCTTTTGAAATTATTTGAGTACTTTTTATTTTAAATGCAGTTTTCCCTTTTATGTGCTTTGTGACAAGTCTGTCAGGTTGGCCATCTCCAGCTTCTGCCTCCACGCTGCTGCAAATCATCAGCATTACTTCAGGGTTAAACTGGTGTCAGGCTCTGTTCTGCCAACAGTAATCATTGCCTGTATGATTTCTATGTTTCAGGAATTCTCTCAACACTTGTGTTAGAAGATTAATACATCTGCAGGTTGTTAATTCCCCTGTACAAAACTGTGGGTATATTCTGCCTTTGAGTTCTTACACAAAATCTTTCATCTTAGAGGTGGAAAACAAAGAACTTGCTGCTTCTGCTTGAGTCTGCTCTGCTGTTACATTTCCTTTGGCTTGTTTCAGCTTATTTAATTTACGCTTGCATGTGGTAGGAAGCAAAAGTCATTTTAACCTTTGATGTAAGCTTAATGACTTTTAATGATCCTCTTCTCTCTTCTGCAAGTGTGAGTCCCATTTGCTTATGTGCATCCCAGAACACAGGCTAAAATTCCCCCCCACCCTTGATTTTTGAGAGACTGAACAAAGATGTAAGAAAGATGGAAATAACACTGGATTACATTGTTTGGAGGGAAACATCTGAATGTTGGAGTGATTTTGGTGCATTCAGGTTAGTTTCTCTTCATCACTGCTTTGTTGCAATTACTCCGCTGCAGATCATCTGCCCTGGCAGTTTGCTAACCCACCTGGATGCTCTCAGCAGATGCCAGTCCTTCCTCTGCCTGAGAGCACATTTGTGCAAATTGCTGATGGTGCTGGTCTGCTTTATATCCATTCTTTGTAGGCAAGGTATACATACCCACGATTCCTGCTCTCAAACAGGTCACGAGCAAAATTCTTGACAGCTTCAGCTGGAACATGACCAGGAGCCCAGTACTCTGAGCAAAATGCTGACTCTATCAAGCCGTGTACAGACTATGGATTTTCCAGAAAAATCAAACACTGCTACTAGTTTGCTATACTTAGAGAAAAGAAGAATGATAAATACATATCATTGAGTATGCTGATGAATGTGTATGCAAAACTTTTCTTTAAATAAAACAAATGCATTGATATGCACTTATTGGATCATTTGATGCTGTCACACCCATCCATGTGCTAACAGGGATCCACATACTTTTGCCAAGCAAATGTCAACAGGCCCCAGAGAAATATTTTATTTATTTATTTATTTATACTGCTTCTAAATGTGTCACATTGTTAATCAAATAAGTTAAAATTTTTATGAAGCTCTTTAGGAAATGGGAATTGTTTTCATTGCAGCAGTGAACCAATACTCTCCTTAGGAGGAGTAAAGTCACTGATTTGAGAAGAGAATTCATTAGCATGGATCAAAACCTATTTTCACTGAAATCAGATCAGTGGGAAATTAGCTATGCATGATCAGGGCCCCACATTCTAATTGCAATTAATCAGTTATCCGGTGTATTTGGCTGCTCTTTTTCTGTTCACAAATGATTTGCAAATCACACTGATTTTCTTGCATACTTATTTCTTATTTGTAATTGTTCAATGACTAATTTAAGCAAACACATTTCATCTGAAGATGTGTTCATGCACTATTTAGTTAGATTTCAGAGTTGTTTTTTTTTTGTTTTTTTTTTTTTTTTGCTAGTTCTGAATGAGACATGCTAGTCTCCTTCCTTTGAATAGATGTCTGGAAATTTTAAAGTGGGGATGATTCAAAAAGAAATTATCATAATTCATTTGGCACACTCATCTTGTGTTTGTTGACCAAACAAAATGTATACAGATTTTAATTTTCCTTCCCTAGTCTCAAAATTATCTATTAAAAGCCATGGGGAAGAGAAAGATTAAGAAAAGCGAAGAAGACGATAGCCAGGAATAATGGTGTGCCTTTATTTATTCTGATTGACAAAAACAATGCTGCAAAATGCTAGGTGAAGTGAAAAATATCACTCTTCTAGAAATGGTGGTTTTGTAAAAAATATAATCAGTAAGGTGCAATTGGAGGATAATGAATGATGAACAACAAATAACAATAATATAACATTGTACACATGAACATATAGGTGCAGTACAGCTGTTCATTGGGCAAATACCTGATTATGGAGTTTTTAGTGATAAAAGGGGATAGAGGCTTGGCAGAATTGAACAACCATTCAGATTCTAAATGATTTTTTGTGAATGCTGATTTTACAGCAGTTAAGCAGCTCTAGACTCGCTCTCTTGGGAATGGTTAAATTAGGATATGATCCAATGCCTATTTAGTGTCAATGGAAGAATTCCCTTCGATATGAATGGAATTGGGTCAAGAAAGGAAATAATGAAATGCAAAACTGAAGAATTAGTAGTATGGGAGGCAACTGCTAGGTCAAGTAAAGCCAGCCCATAGATGGGCTCTTGTTTTTATTTGCACAAGCCCCAGTTTTCTAAACACAGCTCTGAATGGTTGCTGATGCCAGGGGACTGGTATCATTTGGTAGCGTATGAAGCAAAGACCTTATGTTTCAACAGGGCTAGATTCTATACCTTACCTACATCCAGTCTACTCCATGTAGCATATCATCTAATCTATCACCTTCACTCTTGGCATTTTCACAGTTTTTATATAAGTCTTTTAGGAAAAATTAAAAAAGGAACTTTCTAAACATCTTTTAACAGATAACCAGTTTAATTTGTCTTTATGGTGTCCCAAGATGATTAATTTGCTTCTCTAAGTGTTCTTTGTATCTCAGATTCCTGTTATACTGAATGTTTAGTGTTACCTCTTTGTTGCGTGATAGTGCACCTGCTTCTAATTATATGCAGATGATGTACAATCACATTTTTAGAGGGATTCAAATGACAGTATTTCTGTGACTTCCAGTGCTGCCTTTCTGACCTAAAGCTCTGGTTTAGTACAGGTATTAACAAAGTTGAAATCACTTAATCATGTATCTTATATATAGGCATTGTGGCTGGAAAAAAAGAAAAAAAGAAAAAAAAAAAAGAAAAAAAAGCCTCTTAATTATGCCTTTGGCCACTACCAGAGGAAGATTGCATGAATATTTTAATTTTAAGTGATTTGAAATCACAGCAGTATTTTCTTTTTGATAATTCCCACTCTCACAGATAACCATACCAGTAGATTTTGGGAAATCAACTTAGAAATTAGTAACAGCCTCATGAAACTTAATTCTGTGATTTACAGCCATCCAGAAAGTGTTTTTAAGTATATATAATAATCGTGTTGAGCATCACTGAGTCTTTGAATATGGAATCATTACAATCAAACGTTGACTAATGAGCCATAGAAAATATTCAGCTACTTGTACAAATAATGTTTTCCAAAAGAATGTATAACATGGATAACTCAAAAAAGAGAAATAGGTAGAATTCAGCAAATACATTTTATTATAACTATTACTATGTGTCACATTTCAGTAGCTGTTTTCTGCATGTTGGTAGCATGTATAAACTAGAACATGTCAAAATGCACGTTTGCACTGGGCATTTACTCATTCTGCATGCAGTATTGCCGCTGCTACTTTCAGAGCAGAGATGCATCAATCCTAAAAATACCTCCACATTCTCTCCTACTGCCAGGTGTCTTCATCTGCATGCTGCCAGATCTGCAGGCGGATTGCCAGGATGCTATGTCACGCCAGGAAACACTGCATTTCCACCGGCCGGCTCAATCTTGACAAGTAGAGATTAATGGCTGCTTCAAGTCCCTTTTTGATTTACATAAACCATTTTGGAGTGACATGATTAAAGATGGCAGCGCAGCAGAAACTGCAAACAAGCTGTTGTTACTAAATAGCTGTGCAGGATCCAAAAGCAGCAATTAAAACATCCCGTTAGTAATAGCATATGCAGACTGGCAAAAGGAAACCATTCCAGGTAGAGAACAACAAATTTACTAACAAACCCAAACTATCTGCTGCACCGGTTTTGGCACCATTCATTTACCCTTTATCTATTAGCTGACACAGAAAGATAATCGTCTGTCTCAGCTGTTCTAGACGTGAGAGAGGACTTCCCCCGCTACATTCAAATCACATGCAAAGACATGTGCAGACCTATGCTATAAGAATGTCTGGCTTGAAAGAAGAGGGAAATGCTTGTTTCATTGCACAGTGGCTTCCATCCTTTCATGCCAGTTGATGAAAATGCTTGCAAACCTCAGGGAGGGAGCTTTAGTTTGAGTGATTCCTAAATGACACTTTCCATATCTGCCCTTCCATTACATTCTCTTTCCGTCTCGTTCACTTATCACAAAGTGTAACTGAGGCTTTGGAGCTATTTATTATCATTTGCAGTGGAATACAACTGACCTTGTGTTTGGAGAAAACTTCTTTTGACCCATTCACCTTAAAGAAAGAAAGCACCAACCTCCAATCAGTTTAAAATGGTGAAACAGAGGGAGAAATACAATAGTAATGATGAAATGGGCATTAGGATACTTAGGCTGCATTTTAATTCAGTCATGGTGCCGTTTGCATCTAATAACATTCCTCTCAGGAAATTTTTTAAGTTGACCTCTTCAAAGTAAATCACGGCATGATTCACTATGTGCCACACAGCCAGTTTTCATAATCACAGTATGTGAGATAAAGTAAAATTGCAGTGAGGCATGCAACTAGAGGACAATTGCGAACTATGATCCCACTAAGAACGAGCAGAGAAATTCAATTAATGTTCCACTTTAAGAAGAACCAGTGAGGATGTCATTGTATTTGTTCAGAATAGGAAATGGCATTCAGGATTTGGGCATTCAGCTCCTAGCACTGCTACCATCCCTCTGGAGGTGACTTTGCTAATGAAAAAATCTCGCTTCTTCTCTGGTTGTGGCTTTCTGTGATGATCTGTGACCATCTCTGCGTTGCTAAGCATTGTGATACCATCAG
The DNA here is from genome assembly GCF_047663525.1 of Anas platyrhynchos. Lineage (NCBI taxonomy): Eukaryota > Metazoa > Chordata > Aves > Anseriformes > Anatidae > Anas > Anas platyrhynchos. The sequence continues at coordinate 76,148,934 of NC_092590.1, forward strand.
GGCAGATTTTTAGGGTAAATTACTTTTTGCTGAGCACCCACCATCCACACTGTGTGTGTTTCAGGTGGCTTTAGGCTGGAATAGTACTAGTCCTCTAAACATAACATCTAGCAGCTGCTCCAAGGCCAGTCCATTCTATGAATTAATATGTGCTAAGTGGGACTGAGTCATTTCCAAATCAAGTGGTTATCCAAATTAAACATGCAACATCTTTGGACGTGACTTGAGAGCCAAGAGGAGAAGCAGATACCATCCATGGATTATGAAACCTCCCCTCATGTGGCAATACTTAAATGATGTACAAACTACATTTTTTGGCTCTATAAACTATGGGTGAATTCCATGCTGGTGATCTGGGAAGACACAAATTTTAATGCTGAGTTTTATACTCTAAGATGATTTTGAAAAAAAAAAAAAAAAAAAAAGAAACACACTTCAAAGAAGAAACAGCTTTCAAATCCTTCTTAACTTAAGCTCCACTTCCTTCTTCCCAGTCTTAACACCGTTTTATTTACTTTTTAGATAGGGATCCACTTATAGGATGATATTGGATGGTTGCCTTATACAGGCTCTGTTGAAACTATATTTGCTTAGTGCATATGGCATGTTATGAGGCTTAAGACAATTTTAAAGAAAAAAAAAAAATCAACTGCAGTTGCTGATATTTTCAGCCGTATGGTCCTAATTTCCCCAGACTCAAGGATCAAAACGCAGAGGGAGAGAATGCTGAAATAGCAGACTAATTTATAAATTTTATAACAGCAAATACGAGATAGAAAACAGACTCTTACCCAGTAGTTGTGTGAGTGCAGGCAAGACAAGTAAACAGAAATTGAATACAATTTATCCTAGTGAAATTGCATAGGCAAAAGGGAAGGGGAAGACATTGATCCTTCCTTCCTCATCGTATTGATCCCTACCCAGCTATCAGTTTTCACCTCAATGGGAATTCCTGAATTCTGTTTCTTGCAAAGGAAGGGACATCCTTGCCTCCTTATTGGGTAGCTTGAATTGATTGCAACTGCGGCTGTTGGCACACAGGTTTTCTTCACATTAAAATCAGATTTTTTCCCACTAAGTCGCTGTGGGAAATACACATACAGGCCTGTGGGAGTACAGTCAAACTCCAGAAAAAGAAATGAAAACAACATCATAGTTATTTATAGGGAAGTTTCTGATGAGTCTGGAGTCATGAGTTGGACTGACTCACTATCTTATACCTTTTTCATGTCTTTACTAAGTTTCTACTGCCTCATGTCTGAGCCTCTCCTTATCTACATCTGTTACAATGGTAAAGATGTTTGATTTGTTCTTGTATAATTTACTCTATTTGCAGACGATGGGGGAAGGAAGACTCTCCTGGGGACCAAGAGTACAGTTTTTCAAAGCATGAAAATAGCTAAGTTGGAAGTCAGTACTGGAGAAAGGGTCCTATCCTGCATGGACATTAGGAACAAGCAGTTTTAGTCTTCGTTGTCATCTGTCTCACCTAAGATTTAAGATTTCCCTACATGTTGAGCTTTCTTGTTCTAGTATAACATTTTGGTGTTGCAATTAAACATAGCACTTTATATTAAACACTGCACTTAGAAATCTTTGGGGTCTCTGCTTGAAAATGAGCATGACAAAAATGTGTCCATGTTTTTGGAAACAAGATGAATTTCTGCTCAAATTTGTAGATACCCCTCACAACCCCTTTGGAAAGGGGAACATCAACTTTCCAATTTGCTTGAGGTTCCTTTTTTGTACTCCTTTCATGGTAAGAACTGCAAAAGACACACAAGGGAAAATCAACATCCTTTGTCATTTTTTCATATTCATTTTCCTTGTAGTTTGGTTACATTCCTGTTTTTTTTAAGCTTGATTTCAAAGTGCTTTCTCAGAGTGATTCTGGAAAACAAAGCTCTGGTCTTGAGTCACCAGATTTCTGTGGACTTCAGGGGAGTTGTAATTTTGAAAGTGGCATATCTGGTCTTCTGGTTGTAAGCAATGTTAATGCTATGTGAGATGGAGACAGGTCTTTTACCTATTATCACACCCCTGAATCCTGAGAAGACAAACCACAGAACCACAAGAAGGTCAGCCACTATATGCCTAGCTGGTCAAAAGACATTTTATCCCCAGATGAGTTTTAACAGCAATCTCAGCTAACGTCCAGAGAGTGTGCGGCATCTCCATAGCAGCCAGCGACATGAGATAGAAGAATTTAGAAGACAAACAGAATGGGAACACAAGACTGCAGAAAATACCCTGATACATGAAGACAGCCTGATCTGCACAAGTGACTCTTCATAACACGAAAATTCTCCCACGGGAAAATTAGAGGGAATGCAAAGCGATGTAATGAAACTCTACAAACATACCTGCACACACATCCTTGAACTTACACTGGCCCGCACTCTCCATTTTCTTGGAGTGTATATTCATTTACTGTTGTGCTAAATGTAGATAAAATGTTAGCAAACCAGGATGACCCTGAGTCGTCCCTGAAAAGGTGCCCAATTTGACCACTCCCATATTGAATCAATATCACTCTCTCTTATTGATCCCCTCTTGCTGGGGAAGACAATTAAAGCATTGCAGATACCTTGCAAAATAACAGTGCCAAGACTGCCCCAGAACCAGCAGCTGGAAAAAAATCAACTTGTTACTTTGAGGTGAGTTTTTATATTTTTTATTCTATTTTAAACTATAATTCTTACAGGGAAAAAGAAAAATCACGAGGAACATAAGAAGCCACTATAACTTCCAATACTTTGATGTTGCAATCTGTAGCAGATTACATACTCAAAGAGACCCTTAAACATTTCAAATTATTGGCCTTCTACCTATTTTTGTCAAAGTGGTGGTGCACCATTCAGCTCTCATTAAAAGCAAAATATCTTTCATCACAAGCTTTTTAACACTTTAACTTTGAATTGAGGAAATCTTTAAATGCAATCAGCACAGAACCGTTTTTTACCAGGGCTTTCTTATCACTAATTCTTCTTTGTGTTCTTTATTGTGATGGCTACGTATCTCAAAAGAACAGCATGGTGAATGCTTGGCTGCCACTAGCTGTGATTGTATTTTAGGCAGGAATGGTTAGCATGAAGAACTTTATTCAGTGTAGAAAATAAATAAATTCCCACATGCATTTCAGTGCCTGCCAGAAATCATCTTTCTATTTACAACTGAATGACCTGAATTACCTTTTTATGTATATAGATGAACCAAGACTCAGCAGGTAATCAAAAGACCATTGCACAATTTTAGATGCCGATCTGTGAAGCAGAATGGCAAGAAGTCCAGAATTTTGATTAGTGGAAAATTCAGGTTTCGAAATATATTTTCCAGTCTGATGCAGAACAGAACTAAAATTTTGTAAATGTGTTTTCAGTTACAACTCCCAAACAAGCCCTTGCCTCCCCTAGAATACACGGACGGTCTTGTGTCTAGAGCCCTACGCTGAGCTGCGGAATTACTGGAGTCAAATTCTAGTCTTCTCAAATGAGATAGACATAAGTGTTCCTGGGCATTCACCGTCTCCTGGATTGTTCTATTATTATCCTATGTTGGTTTTTCTCATCCTTTAAAAAATGAATACAAAGAAAAATTGCATTTGAAGGGGGAATTTTTTCACTAAAGTCAATGCATTTCTTGGCTCCTTGGAAAAGTTTTCATTTGGACAAATTATTTAAAATTTTGTGTGCACATCTGTGTGAAGGCGCCCTTTTCCTTTTCCCCTTTGTTTGTGAATTCTGCTTTCCACTAACCTGGTGTGAGTATCATTTTGGGCTTCTTCTGGCAGAGCAGCATGTCCTCCATCAGAGAAACTGTGCTCACACACTACCCAGCAAGGCTCGCTAACAGCTGCACCCCCTGGACCTCCATGAGATGTGCCAATTCTTACAAGATTTGGTATCATGTTATGTAAAATACATATTTATTTATTTATTTATTTATTTTACATTTTAGTACAGCACGTTCAATCCCATCATCAGCCATTGGTGGTCCACATCACATGAACTTTAGAGAGTGCCTTCCACTTTTGCTTTTCAGTTGTGAAAACCCACCCAAGATGTGCTGTTTCACTGCTTGAGGCTCTATGTCATAGGAGTTAAAATGCAGATTGGAAGTGAATTGTTTTTTTACTTTGAATAGGAGGAAAGTCATAGATGGGGTAGAGAAGAAAAAATAAATGTGCTTTCTGGAACAAATAGCATCTCTCATGGTTTCCAGCAATAAAATCAGGAAGAAAGGCCTGAAGACATGAACATTTAAACAAACAAGCCGAAGAACTTAAAGAAGAAAAGACAGTGGGAGCTCTGAAAATACTTGCCAACTTTCCAAGAAAGCCTCCTTTGTTTGTTTGGGTTGTTTTTGTACAGGAAGGGGGTAGGGAGAAAGAAAGCATTTTAAATAAGTGCTCCCTAACCACATGAGTTGAGGTGGAAGACTATGCTTTCATGTTGGTTACATGCAGAGAAATAATTATTTTAAATTTTTAAAGGGGAAGCTGTTTAAAAATAAACAGGGGGCAGAAAAACAAAGTGTAATAACCTAACTGGAAAACCTCTGAAATGTGAAGCTTTGGGGAAGAGTAAACAATGAAAAACAGGTCACTGCAAGATGCTTCCCTACCATAAGAAAAGTTCATCAGGAAGAAGATGCCCAAATCTCTTCTTACTCATGCCCTGTGCACTCATTAGTATCTGGAGACTCAATCAAGTACATCCACAAATCTACATGCCTTTGTCTTCTGAGCTACATGGGTTTAGGAAGCTGTGCTTTATAACCCGTGATGTATGTCTTTCCTCTTTACTCTTGTAATAACCAAAAACCCACATGCAACCTTTTGTCTTGCATGTAGGTGTGTCTTCCTAAATCAAATGTTTGAAGAAGAAGAAGAATATAGATATTTTGTGCACTCTATTTTGCCTCTATTTCTTTATTTGTTTCATTTATGACCCTTTTGATGTTCTTTACAAAAAGTTAATCCAACAAATGCTCAACAAAGACATTTCTGTTGGAGAAAGTGCCTGTCACAAAAGTGATTTTTTTCACATCTAATATATTGTTTTAAAATCTGTGCACTTTATTTGGAAGCTAAAAAAAAAAATGGACCAAGCTCCCCTATAATATTTCTTTAACATTGGTGGAGTAACATCACTCCTTTGATGTGTTATGTTATTTGATATTTATCCACAGACTCCACTGTCAAATGCCAGCATTCTTTCTAGAAAAAATACTATTCAATTTAAGAATTCACATCACCATTTAATTATTAATTGTGCTTTAATTGGCTGTCATAAATTCATTTGCCCTTTTATCTGCAACAATGATTCTGTGGAATTGTTATGACTGTCTGCAAGTATGAGTAATGAGTTTGACTTCAATGCAAAGATGTTAGAGCAGTGTTGCTGTTACAGCTGAGGTGACTGAAGAATTTGTGTTGTAGTGGTAGTGGGAGGATGGAGAAGTCTCAGTCTTCCAGCATCTCACAGCATGATTATTTCACACCAGAGAACAGACAGGTGTAGACCAGCCAGCCTGAATGCTGACTGCAGTCTCCACTAACATCTGTTCTTGTAAATGAAAATTAACTTAAAGTAAAGAAAAAAAGAACAGAGTTGCTAAAAGGTGCTGCCTATAAAAAAAAGACAGGTCAAGTTAATTTGCAGGTCAGGTAAAGTGAGAGGTTGCTGGGCATAGCTGAGCTCTCTGGCTGAGTCACAAATCTGAGATGGCTTAATGCAACATAATTCTGATACTCACTACAGATCTGTCAGGTCATGCTTTATAAAAGGTGCATACTATTTTCTGAGTGTGGGGCCATAGCACACTGGAATTAAAGTGGAGAGCTCTTCAGATGGCAGTGCTTTGTCCTCAGAGTCCAGTCCCCTGGCATGAGAGGTCTGGCAATAGATGAGTAAGATGAGCAAAGTTTCACATCTCTTCCATCACTCCGCCTCCTCACAAGACACAAACTCCTCCACCAAACATATTATAACACAGATGCTTGTACAAAATGCCAAAAGCCACAAACCTATGCAGAAACACATAAAAATAAATCTTTTCAACTCTTATATGTATATAAGATTATATATATGTGTGTATATATATATGATATACATATTCTGTAAAAATATATTATTTTCTAATTTCTCTAATAAGTTTTCCACTGGAAAAAATCATGCAGTGAACATAATGGTGTGTCTCAGACTTCACTAGCACCAGCCACTAACTTCTGTATGAGCAAGTTGGCGGCAGATTTGATCCAGGTCAGTAGTTAGAGCAAGAACATCCAATGGAATTACATAACTTGGCATGCTCCTTCCTTTTCCAGTCTCCTGCATATTCAATGTACCTTACTCCTAGTGACTTGAAAGTACAGGCTTTGGGGGAAGATTTAGCTTTTACTTTGGATTTTCTACAACCAGCTCTGAAATAACCTCTCCTCCTTTCACCACATCCCACACATTCACTCGAAGGAGGTCAGAAGCTCCTTTGTACGCTGCAGGCTTTTGCTTGCATGGATCCCACCAAGCTGAGGGGCAGGTAATGCTTGGCTCTGTCTGCAAGGAGGCATCATGCTTGCTGCTGCAGAGATTGCTCTTCTATCTCCAAGGAAACAGGCAGGAGAGACGCTTTCACTCCCCAGACGCTGCCCGCTGCCAAGGGGAGCACACTCACTCCCCAGGGCACTGAGCCTGGATTTTCCCATTCTTTCACTGACATTGCCCCTGAGCTTGGGTGACCTTGGGCTGAGTCATTCCCCCCTCTCCCTGTTTGCCTTTTCTAATTTTTAACCCACTCAGGAGATTTGCTTCCTGAATTTATTATTATTGTTATTATGATATTGCAATCTTAAAATTTTCAAAACACTGAGATTTTATGACATTCTGAAGTACTTCTGCTACCACTTCTTCGAAAATTAAAAGGAATCTACTTAAATGTCTGTGCTGGCTGTCTTCAAAAAGCACCTCTGGTGTCCTAAGTGAATAAACAGATCTAAATGCCAGAGGAATTTGAGGAAAGAATGAAACTCCATCTTAATACAGGATTTATCTTTCTTGCACCAAAACAGTAGTGAAAAAGTGTTCAGTTGTTTTGTGCATCTGCATGTAGGGGGTGGGGGATGTTACCATTATATTCCATTTCACCATATTTATAGGCTGTTTTTAATTTCCTCTTGAAATGAGAGGGTCAGCGTGACACTAAGAAATATTCATAGAGTATTGGATCCAAAGACATCTCATCCCATGTTCTGAGCAATGTCTCTTGCACTGGTAATCTCCAGCCTTTTGGTCTCACCTTGTAACACCTTGATTCATCACCCAGAAGATGGAGAGGGTCCTTGGACCACAGGAACAAAAAAAAAAAAAAAAAGAATTAATTAATGCTCAAAAGGTGCTTGCAAGAATGCAAAATGTTTGGATTAATGGAAAAAAAAATCAATTCAATACAGGAAATACTAAATACCTCAGGCAGAACTGTGAGCATCTGTTGGAGTATATCTTCTGATTCAGTCTTTTTCCCTCTGTATTTCTCTTCAATGTTGCAATGCATGGGTAGGAATCCATTTTCAGATGTCCTCACTAATTATATCTGCCACTATTTTTGGATACCAATTGCCTTCACAGGGCTATGCGTATCTGCAGGCTTCACTGATTTCAACCAAATTTGTTGGCACTGAGTACCTTTGGTAGTTGGCAGCCTTGTATGTGGACCAAGTTTTTTCTTTTTATTTCTTTTTTTTTTTTCTTTTTTTTCCTAGATTACTGTAGTTTTTATAATTTATTCAAGGAAACATAGAAATGATGTTGTTATAGAGCAGGAAAAAGAATCCAGGGTCCAAACTCCCCGATTTAATCTCAGAGAAACATTTTTATAAAGTATTTCTAGCAACATAGCACATTTTCCATTTTATTAAAAGGAGAGGCAGCATATTTTCATTATCAGAAGTAAAACTTTTCAAAGGAAAAAGAAGCCATGAATGCACACCCTTCTCTCCCCCAAATTCTCTTCATTTAATGGAAGCCTTACATAACCTAACTCTCCTATACCACTGATATCAGACTTTATTCTTTAGTAATTACTGGATGTGCACACAGTCATTAAGCATTAGTGCTTTTTCATCTCTCTGAAGGACTGAAATTTCCATGTCTAGCATAAGCAGTATTCTTTGCCTTTGACTCATTTAAACTCAAAGCGTTTTGCACTCAGAGCAAGTGCAATAATTTAAACAAAGTGCTTTTTCTCAGCAAAGTCTCGGAGTCGCTAGTAATGACAGCCTCAGAAATGTGAGCTGTCTCGAGCACTTGCAGTGGCAGCGGCTCACATTAGTGTCCTGTGGTCAGTCACATTTGCTTGCATTTGCTCTCTTTAATTTAGCCTTACATCACCTCCTCATGGGAGCCTACGGGCGAATTCAGCTGAAAGTCGCCCACCAGCAGTTGAAAGCTGCTCATCTCCATCAAAACCTCCATCCTACTTAACCTCTGTGTGTTTGGAGAGCTGGAGAACAGGAAACAATGATTCACAGCATGAAAAATGGGGTTTTGGGTAGCTGTGCAAATGAACTTAAGTTTACATTGATTTATTTATATATTTTTTTAATAATTTTTTTTTTTCTTCTTCGCATTGTGTCAAGCTTCCTTCAGGTGCAGTATGTCATTTTTGTCACTTCTCTCCAGGCCAGACTTAGCTGCTCTCATTCCCATTACGACATATGTTTTGCAACTGATTTTAGAGGATCTAAAGAATAAAGCACTGCTCAATGCAAGGAAGAGGGGCTGAATGACACCTGCAAATGCTCATTCACTTAAATCCTGCATCAGTTCATCAGTAGATGGAAAGCCTCAGGGACAATACCATAAGCCTCAGTGCTGTCTCTGCCAGCTGCAGATTTTCCAACCTTAAACAGATTTGTAGCAATCAGCAGTTCCCAATTTCCAGAGGGATACAGCTACATGTTCCTGGATCATTGCTGATTTTTCATCCAAAAGCTCTTCTCCCCCATCAAAAAATGCCAGGGCAAAACCTCATGCAACAGAACTGCCTCATTTTTCAGGTTCCCTTGAGCCTGCCCCACGTCTCTCAGCCTGTTATCATGGCTGCCCAGCATGATGAGCCTGCTCTGAAAAGTAAGACCAAAAATAAAGCGTAAAAAAATGTAAAAAGGGGGGGGATGGAAGAGAGGATGTTGGACAGATGGACTATCCCTCCCAAAAAGTGATGCTTCAGAATTTTAATGCAAGAGAATCTTATATATACTAAAAAGCTTTTAGACTTGGTTTGTATTCTTTTTTTTTTTTTTTTTCCCCCTTGTGGATATAACATCTCTGTTGAAAATTGGCTGGTTTAAAAAAGCCTCTTATAAAAAAAAAAAACAAAAAAAAAACCAAAAAGCATGTCCTTTGAAATTATTGACTTTTGCAATGTGGCCTATATTTTTACTGCAAATATTTTTAGTGCAAATACAAGGCTAATTTATTACAGCAAAATACATGACACTGCAAACACATAAGGACGTAAGAAGAAAAAGTATGTATTAATTCCACACAACAAAATGGAAGCCATTTCAATTTGCAGGAAAATAAATTTCCTGTGTTTTTACCTGTTACATCTGGACATGTTGAACAACTGGAATATATAAGTTCTGACACATTTTTGGAGTTACAAAGCCCAATAAGAAGCCAGGGCTGCCAAGTTTCATAGTGTTTGGTTTGTCTGGTGTTTATATGACATTAAGATTATCCAAATAAAAACAGCACTTCTGAATTGTTCATTTTAAATAGTCCTAGAGTGTACACTGTGAATTATAAATCCCCTAAAGTAGCTGAAGGAATATAAAAGGCAAAAGTAGATACCAGCTCATACAGGTATCTAAAGTCAGAAGCATTAGTTGGAGCTTTATTTGACTTGCAGATAAAAAGAAAATCAGCAAGTCCAAAATATGTACAAATACTCACAGGAAAAAAATCTTCTGATAGGCTACAGGAATGTCATCTAAACCCTTTCCACTTCAGGCAACTAATTGATCACCACTGCATTTTGGCAAAACCCACATCCAGTATGCAGCAACTGGCAAGAGAGCCTCAAGACACTGGAGAATATGATTCCTGATGTAGATGACTCCACTGCTTATGCTGGAGGGCAGATCCCCATAAGGAACGGAAACTCAAAGAAGGATTTGTGTGAAACTGAAGAACACAGCTCCCAAATTACAATCTATACAACTCCCATCTCTGCTTCTAACTTTGCTTAAAAGCATCTCAAACATGCAGGTCTTCATACAGATCCATCTGGTCTCTAATAAAGAATTTAACATGTTTTCAACCTAAGTTTGAGTAGAATCGAGGAATGTTGTGGACCTCCAGCTAACAAGTACATTCATAAGATAACCAAGGATAACTATGGTTATGATCTTTACCTTAAAATATAGTAACTTACTGGACTGTGCGTTCACTCATGAAGTATGGGTCTTGAGCTAAAATCAGCCTCAAGCTTGAGAACTTTCAATCTTATTTTTCCCACCTTGCTGAAGAAGGCAAAAAACACCAGCTGACATACTTGGATCATATATGGGATCACGTGGGAACACTATGGGCTAGATACTTGGCAATATTTTATTTGAAACTGCTACTTAAAACCCAAAGAGTAGGTTGCAAATCTACTCTTTACAACCAAGAATGCAGAAGTCAAGATGCCAGGAAAGATAATCACGCCAAAAAGAGGTGACTGAATTTTTTTGCTCTCAGGTCATATAAAAAGCTAATTCTGGGTTCTCTCTCCATTATCTGGACAGTTTAAGTGTGTTATACAATGGCTGTTAAACTACAGAAACTGTCCCAGCAAAACAACTAGAAACACAAACATTCCTATATCAAATGAAGCAATATGTAAGAGAGATGTGTTTATGCCATTTTTCTCTCTCTCTTATGTATGCATGAAAAATGAAGTACCATGCACCCAGAATAGCCTAGAGTCAAAAAAAATTGAAATTGTGTTCTGTAAAGAGAAAGATGTGGGCTGAAACACTTTCAGAGTGAAAGGGGCACTGAGCTGTCTTTTGCTTTCACTTTGAGTTCTTCAGCTACCACTGCACAATACGAAAGGTAGGTAGAACCACAGAATGGTTTGGGTTGGAAGGGACCTTAAAGACCATCTAGTTCCAACCCCCCTGCCATGGATAGAGATATCTTCCAGTAGATCAGGTTGCTCAAAACCCCAACGAGCTGGCCTTGACCACTTCCAGGGAAGGGTAGTGCCACAGTGCAGTTTTAAAGGACAGCAATGAACTCTGAACATATTTTTCAAAGAGAGGTTAAATATTTGTGCATTTTTAATGCATGTTTTTGGCATATGCATGTAGCTCTGGGATTTGTACAGGACATAATCCTATAATGCATCAGGTTTATTCTGTCTCCCAACAAGTCTGTACAAACTGAGGCACCTTTCTGGATGAATAGTACTGACTCCCTAAGGCTGAACTGCTCAAAAGGAGGCTTTAGAGAGAACCAAACCCATGTTTAGAATGTAGCAGAAATGCTATAGAAACCATGTTTTAGCTCATCATATGAAAGTTTTGAAGACAAATAGACAAGCAATGCATTAAGCTTGGAGCTGCCAAATGACCTGTTCAGTGGGCAGTCATCTCTCTGTGGTCCTCCCTTTCCCTGAACTGTAGGTAACTGGCACAAGACTGAGGGGCTTGCAAGACCAAGACCAAAAAGGTACCGAATACTAGCAAACAGGGTCCCATTTACTGTCTCTTCACCCTGGAGCAGGCAAAAGCTGAACTCTGGGATCTTTGTTGCTGCTGAATAGCAAAGCCAGGGTACGGATACAAAAGGTTGGGCACCTCCACCTGTGCATTAGCTGTTCAGCACCAACTCTCCCTGCAGTGGTGCATATGGTGTATGTAATACTTCTAATGCAGTGATACTTCAGCTTAAATGCAAACCAGAGATTTATGGATTGTGTGAGACTTCTGTTAGAAAATCTATTGCTAAGAGATTTATGGCCCACTGACTCATTTTTGTTAAAGATGTTCTGTATTTAATGGTATTTAGATTTAATCTCAGTGAGTTTAATTTTGTTTTGATACTTGTAGGATATCTCCCAAATGATTATCAAAGGGCATGTTTATTTTTTATTTTGTGTTATCCTTCTTCTGTGCAGTGTGGGTAATGGGAGTAGCATAATTATTTTGCCCATTTGCCCTGCTCGGGTGGCTGGGACAACTCTAGGTTTTGATCACTTTACTAGCTTTCAATGTGTCCATTTGTTTAACATTTCTTATGCTGAAAGCAATTAATATTGTATTAGACTCAGTGCTGTAACAGGTTCACTAGGTCAGTGGTGAGACATTATTGTATCAGATTGCAATATAATGCTAAACTGCTTTTGCTTAATCGTGTTTTATCTTCAGAGGGGCAAATGCTCTCAATTTCTCCATTTTTTTTCAACTATAACAGGTTCAAAAAGATGCCAACACTGCTCTGAAAATACATAAAAATGTAATGCCTCATTTCAGAACTACAAGGTAACAAATCAGATTTTTGCCCTAGAAAAATGGCTACAAGAAATACACAGAGTAAATGAAACCAATGACTGTATACATTTATTTCTAAAGCAGCTTCATTTCTGCACTTTGACATAAGCATAATTAATTGTAGCATTGTGCAATAGAGCAGGACAAATACAGAGGAGAAAAACATTTCAAACATTTGTGCAAATAAAAGACTGACCAGTTTGTTGCTGAGGTTTTGTTCAAGAATATTCAGGTGAATGCACTGATACTTTTCACAATGAGGGCAGAAAACAAAAGCTTCCCTATTACTGTAAGCATGCCAGAATAGTCTCAATGGGATTGCTCTCACAAACATTTTGGAAAGCTCCCTTTTCAAAGAAATCACTATGCTAGTGGATTACATACTGTTGTGGCCGTGTCTCATTCTTGCATGTGATTAGATTTAGTGGATCACTGAAAATGATTTTGGGACACGCAGAAGTTGTGCCCTCACTGCACCATGAGATGGTGAAAGGGAGAACAAAGAGAAATATAATGGTAATCTGAGAATGTTTACACATGGACAGTCATTTCTGCTCCTAATATTAGAGGCTGGGAACTTCCAAAGCCTGGAGTCTTGATTCACCTTTTCCAGTGCTCTATCACCTACATCGTAAAAAAAATGCTTCCTGATGTTCAGGCAGAACCTTTTCCTAATACTCAGCCTGACCCTCCCCTGTCCCAGCTCCATGCCGTCCCCTCAGGTCCTGTTGCTGTCCCCAGAGAGCAGAGCTCAGCACCTGCCCCTCCGCTCCCCTCCTGAGGGAGCTGCAGGCCGCCATGAGGCCTCCCCTCGGCCTGCTCTGCTCTGAGCTGAACAAACGAAGGCACCTCAGATGCTCCTCATACTCCTTTCCCTCTAGACCCTTCGCCATCTTTGTAGTGCTTCTTTGGACACTCTAATATTTTTATGTCCTTTTTATCCCGTGGTGGCCAAAACTGCACACAGTGCTCAAGGTGAGGCCGCCCCAGCACAGAGTAGGACAACAATTTCCCTTGACCAGCTAGCAATGCCATGCCTGATGTAGTCCAGGAAAAAGTCAGCCCTTTTGGCTGCTATGGCACACTGGTGACTCATATGCAGCTAGCTATAAACCAGAACCCTCAGATCCCTTTCTGTGGGGCTGCTTTCCATTAGCCTTCTTATCAGCAAGGGCACATTGCTGACTCATGTTCAACTTGGTGTCCACCAAGACTCATAGATCCTTTTCTGCAGAGCTGCTTTCCTGTTGGGTGGTCCCCAACACGTCCTGGTGTTAGGGGTTTTTTCCTCCCCGGATTCAGGACTCTGAATTTTTTCATGTTGAACTTCATGAGATTTTTGTCAGTCCACCTCTCTACCCTGTCAAGGTCCCTCTAGATGGCTGTATGGCCCTCTGGTGTGTCATCCACTCTTCTCAGTTTTGTGTCACCCACAAATTTACTGAATAAGTTATTTTCATGACTTACTCATACTGAATAAGTTATATTCATAACTTACAACAAAGTATGGAAAAAAAAAAAAAAAAGGATTTTCTTAGTATAGACATATGCCATAGTGATATATCCTGTAGAGGTATGCCATGGATAACGTTATGTTTTCTTCAAGGAAGATAAGTCTAGAAGTAGAAAAGTCTTCCTACAAAAGGTAATTTGGTATCAGACCATGGAAGAAGTTGTATTCTTCATCACTCTTCATCACTACATATTTTAGAGAAATGGTTAGACCAGTGCTTAGCAGGGATAGTCAATACAACATGCAATCCAGAGCAGCGGGTTTATCTCTGTGACTGGATTCTATACTAAGATCCATATCATATTTTTCATATAGGATTTTGATACATAGGAGATGTAACTGGATTCAGGAGGGAGTGGGAGCATGGCTTTCAAACTTAAGTAAGACTGACACTGTAGCATATCGCTTTTGAATATGCAGTGCTTGTGCCAACTCTGAATGCCTCATGGAGTAGATACTGCACAGAAAGCTCTCATCCAGTTTATTATAGCCGTATGGCAGCTTGGTGGATGCTATATCTTAAGAGCAAGAACTGAGGCATTTACAAATGGTTGACTGCAAGTATAAGTTTGTCCATTTGAAATTAAAGCTAAAGGTATGAAGATTGTTTACAAAAACAGAGTGATTTATCTTGATCACTTTATCAGGAAGGAAGATAAGCCTACTGATACAAAAGGATATACTAAAGAATTTAAGGAATTTTCTAGCAGCCTACTCTTGTAACAGATTTGTTGATTACTTTAACAAGCTAGCAGGACTATTGCATAGTGATTAGTGAATGAGAGTAAATTATTATCTCCATCTACCAAATCATGGCCAGATAGGCTATTAATAAAATTTACCATTTCTCTAAGTACTTACAGCAGCATTCATGATTCACAATGATATAGGAAAAAAAATGCAATCAAGAAATCTAAAGCTATAAATTGACTAGCAGCCTCTTTTATCCCCTTTCCTTTTTTTCCTTTCTCTTCCTCTCATGTGGCAAAAGGCAGTGGCAAATTTATACCACTAAGCTAGCACTATGAGATGCTACATGCGTAAGTAATGGCAATTGTCTGTTTTGTCACGTAAATAAGCCAGAGGGCAGAGAAATATCTTCAGGTTGCTAGCAATCTAGAGGAGAAAGAAGGAGAGCAAAGGTTAATAAAGTATGGTCTGTGTGTTATTTGGCTCATATATCACCAAAATAGTTGGAGGACAGCAGTTTTCCATTCATCTTTCATGAAGGCTGTCTCTAACTTTGAAACCATCCTTACTGAGTAAAACCTTTACTTCCTATTTAAAGATGGCCTTCAATACCTTATTTATGTCCTTTTTTAATGTCTCATTGTATTTAGTCATTAGGTAACTGCTGCTTTCAACAGCTGCTTCTATCTACATGTACAGGATACTCATGGTGACTGCTTGATCCTCATGCTGACCTTGAGCTGAAAAACAATTTACAAGATGGACGCAAATTGACATTGCACAAGAGCTATGGAATTCAACAAGAGAAACATGCAGCACTTCAGAAACAGGTTTTTGTTGTTGTTGTTGTTTGTTTTTTGTTTGTTTGTTTGTTTTTTCCCATTTTCAGATACCGCCAACTGCAAAGCACTGATCATTATACTATATGCTAAGAGGTAGATGCCCAACCTAATGTTATAGGGTAAACTCAAGTCTTAACTCACAGTTTCACAGTTTGAAAGGCCCCATATGTGATGTCCTTTACTCCATAGATGCTGTAACTGTTGAATGAATAAGCTCATACAAATAATAGAGAAATGCTACAGAGTCAGCTGAGGTAATGAGAAGATGATGGAAATGCAGGCCTTCCTGAGAAGCAAAGGAAAGTGTAATGAACTGGAAACATTTAGCAAAACCCTCCACAACATGTCTCTCCTGAATAGATGGATTACAGATTCTTTGGGGCAGAAACTATTTCTTATTAATCCTCTGGGAAACTAATGCTTTGACTGTGATGCAAATAAGTTTATCTGAATTAGTCAGATTCTTGAATTGCTTGGGCAAATATTCACTCTTGGGACAGTCAATTTTTATCAGTTTTCAGTGATGTAAGTCATAATAATAACAAAAAAAAAAAAATCAAAAAAATCTAACTCAAGGTGGTACACCAGCAAGTTGCATTTTACTGTGAGTTATGGGCCATTCTCTCAAAAAAAAGATACTGTGTAAAATCACCATGGTTGGAGGAGACCTGAGGAGGTCTCTAGTCCAACCTCCTACCTGAAGCCAGGTCGGCTGAGAGATCAGACTAGATTGTTTGGGGCTTTGCCCATTCAGCTTCTGAAAGCCTTCAGGGACAGCATGTAGCCATATTCAGGCTCTTTACCTGTTACACACACAAAATAAAATGTGTTAATTTGAATTAAGGTGTCTTTGGTTAACATTTTTACCTTGTATTTGCAATGGGATATCAGCATACAAGAGACCTGTGACTGTAGTTTATCTGTGAAATGGAACTGCATTAACAACAATAACTTTACTGATATTTCTAGAGGGACCTGCCTGTATAAACAGTATTTACTTAGAAGACTGTTGACCCAGCTCAGAGGAGACTCAGCTCAGAGCTTCTAGGTTCTACCGGAAAAATAGGAAATGGACATAACAGTAATTGAAGTAAATAATAAGCATAGTTGTATTGGGTTTACATGGCAAAGTTTTGGCAGCAGGGGGCTGCAGGGGAGAGCCCAGAAGCTGCCCCATGTTAGATAAGAGCCACTTCCAACTAGCTCTAAAGGGTACCCTCCGCTGGCAAGAGCCGAGCCAGTGATTGATGTTATTTGCATCTCTGTGAGAGCAGATTGAAGAAAGAGGAAAAAAATCCTGAGCAGCAGCTCAGAGAGAAGTCTGAGAATCAGCCCTACAGCCCCCAAGGTGAGTGCAGCAGGAGGGCAGGAGGGGCTCCAGGCACACAGCAGAAGCTCCCCTGTGGCCTGTGCAGAGGCCCCTGGTGGAGCAGGCTGTCCCCCTGCAGCCCATGGGTCCCACATGGAGCAGATCTCCACGCTGCAGCCCATGGAGGAGCCCCTGGTGGAGCAGATGGATGTGGCCTGGAGGAGGCTGCAGCCCACAGAGATCCCCCACAGGAGCAGGCCCTGGGCTGGAGATGCAGCCTGTGGAGAGGAGCCCACACAGGAGCAGGGAGTCTGGGGGGAGCTGCCGCCCGTGGGGGACCCGTGCTGGAGCAGTTTGCTCCTGGGGGATGGACCCCATGGTACAGAGCCGTGTGGGAGCCGTTCTTGAACAGCTGCTGCCTGTGAGAGGGACCCCATATGGGAGC
Source organism: Anas platyrhynchos (assembly GCF_047663525.1). NCBI lineage: Eukaryota > Metazoa > Chordata > Aves > Anseriformes > Anatidae > Anas > Anas platyrhynchos. The sequence continues at coordinate 76,166,274 of NC_092590.1, forward strand.
AGGGGTAGAGAGTGACCGTGAAGGAGCAGCGGAGATGAAGCATCAGGGACTGACCACAGCCCCTATTCCTTGTTCCCCTGTGCTGCTCAGGAGAGGAGGTGGATAGGAAGAGGGTGGATAGGGGAAGGTGTTTTTAGTTTACTTTAAGTGTCTTGCTGCTGTAGTCTGTTAGTAATAGGCAATCAATTATATAAATCTCCCTATGCTGAGTCTGTTTTGCCCATGACAATAATTGGTGAGTGATCTCCCTGTCCTTAACTCAACCCTTAAGCCCTTTTCAATGTATTTGCTTCCCCTTTTTCTTTGAGGAGAGGGAGAGAAAGAACAGTTGTGGTGGAGCTCAGCTGCATAGCAAGGTAAAACCACCATAATAGCATAAGCTAGAATCAGGTTCTTATTCAGTAACCTTTATAAATTTAGTTCTGCCTTACTTAAAGTACAGTTGCAGAGTAGCTTTAATGTTTAACATTACATATTTAATATAATACAGATTATATTAGTGACAGCAGCCACTTTTTTTTGTGGAGGTGGGCTGATAACTAGTGAATGTACCAAAATATAGCTCTACTACTTAGCTATACATATGGGAGTAGCTAGAATACGGAGATGGAAAAAGTATGCATCTGAAGGAAAAGATGTGTAGCAATGTATTTCTAGATTGTGCATATTTTTAAGATGAGGTAGGTCTGTCTAAAGAAAAGAAACTATGTATTACCTACAGCTATTTGGGGCATTTCTAAGAAATTGTCTTTTCTTTGATAAAATGCAGTTTCATCAAAACATTTTTAATATTTATTTATTTATTTTTTATTTTGCAACGACCTTTGGGCGCAGGCAGAATTTCTAGTCAAACTGAAGAATAGGGATAAGGGATCCAGGGACACCATCTGCTATTCCAAAGAGCCATTAGTTTAGTGGAAAAGAGATTTGGGGCACTGCATTCCTAATACAAGAAGGTAAACTTTTGTGGTCCAGGTGCTATAAAGTAACAACATGCACCACAGCTTTTTTTCCTCTTTTCTATGTTCTTTGTTTGTACCAGGGGGTTCAGGAGGAACCTGAGCTCCAGCTGTTCCTTCTTGAGAATGTGTCTGAATCACTCAAGTGTTGTTAACGTGAACTCTTTTGAAAATCTGTTGGATTTTACTTTACATGAAAACGAGTGAACATATCAGAACTTATTTTTCAGTGTGTACCTTTCCACTCTCCTAGCAAGCAGACTTACTGGGAGGTATATCTTTCCTGCTTTCTCTCTAGTTCTTCACACCGGGAGAAGCTAGAGCTAGAGCTTTCCTTCTTTCTCTCTACTTCTTCACAATTAATATTGTTTTGAAGTCCATCTCTACATACACATGAACCGTTCTTCAAATCACACACATTTTTGCAAAGACAGAAAAACTGCTTCATGCCCTGCTCCGATTTTAACTGGTTGTTACCTCAGTTTTGATCCCATTGTTGCTCTCTGCTCATAAATCTTGTTTAGTCAATGGGATTTTGCTGCCTGAAGGAATGCATGATCAACGGCACAGAGAAGCATAAAATAGATTTTTGTGCTTCAGATCCTTAAAATGTTTTTGTCAGGAAATAATTCCCAAAGCAGTATTTGGCTTGTATTTCTTTTCCTTCGCTTAACTTTTTTTCTTATGCTTTTTGCTTGCTGAAGGATATGAGCTTTGCTCTCATTTATCAAGTCCCAGTCTAAATTTTACCGTTCCCTCTATTTTCTGAGTTTATTATAACATCCTTATTTTAAAGTTTATTTTAACACCTTTGTTTTAACATTTTTATCATGATGCATTGTCTTGAAAAGTTTTTTATAGAGTAACAGCAATTCAGTTATCATTGATTCAGGTAGCTTAATCCTAAAGCAATCCAGCACAAAAACATAACATTGAAACAATCTGTCAGTAGGCCAAAAAACTATGAGTAATGCAATATGGTAATAATGTACAGTACTTGTGGTGCAAAATTCTGTTAATGTGCTCTTCTGCTGATGTACCTATGTGTGTGCTAACTATGATACATCTCCATATGATACATCCATTGAAGATGGAGCAAAATGATCTAGGATATATAAGACAAATTGGAGACTCTGCAGTGCTAAAACCAGAGAAGTCTTTAATGCATATGGTATATATTCAATAACCTGGATTTTTCCTACAAACGTCCTTATCTGCCATTCAGTTTGTATCTATTTGTTTGGTTTTGTTTCTTCTTCATGTTAAAATGAATTTAACATGACAGTTATTTTGAAAGTGGTTAAGTTCTTGAAGTCTTTTTTTTTTTGTAAGTGCGTTCTGTCAGTTTGTCATTTAGATAGTGGCCAACCCCAAAAAGTGAAGTGTATGAGAGGGGAAACAACTTTCCAATACATATGTTTGAGTCGCTTATTTTACTGTTACCCTCACCAATAAAATTTCTGTTTTGAAGATGGTGCGTTTTTTCTGAATCCTTTCTATTTTCGGTAAATTACTTCTGAAGTGGGTGACCACAATGGGGCATAATGTTCAAGGTGAGTGCACACCATGCATGGCCATTGCATTATAATGCTTCCAGCCTTTTATTGTAATCCTCTCTTAATACATCTTGACATTTTGTTTGCTTCTTGATCACTGCTGTGCACTGAGCAGATGTTTTCATGGAGTTGTCCTTAGTGAAAGCAAGATCTTTTTCTTCAGTGATTGCAGTTAATTTATAACTCAGCTATGCGTATGAACAGGTGAATTGCCCTTTACAGTGTGTATCACCTTGAATTTATCTGCAGTGAACTTCATCTGTCATGAATGTTGTGCAGACAGTTTAGTCTGGCCATCTAGAATTCTCCAAAGTCTTATTTAGTCTTGACTGTTCTAAAGTATGTGACATAAAATACACTTTTCCTGGCAAAAAATTGTTTTGCTGCTAAAGGCCTTGTTCCAGATTATTAACAATATTTATTGCTATTTGTCTCAGCTACTACTGGGACTAAGCAAGAAATTTTCCAAGTCAATATGAAAGCAAGAGCTATCCTCCAAGGAGTTCAGCTATTAAACACAGTTTTGAGACAAGAGATCCATGGCCTAACTAGAATATTCAAGATGTTCATTATCTACACCTTCTTTAAAATAAAATAAAATAAAATCAGAGAATCATGGAATCATTAAAGTTGAAAAAGACCTTCAAGATCATTTGGTTAAAATAAAATAAAGTAAGAAGTAAGCATGCTATAATTTGTAATAACTTTTGGGAAAACAAGCAAACAAACAAACAAACTGTTCCCAGACACTTTTCTGCCTACTCAGTGAACATAGTTATTATCCCCGTAGGCAACATAATACAATTTCATTCCTGTTGTGGATTCCTGTGACAATTGTCCTTCTTTGATAAAATATGACTATCAAATCTGACCCTTTTTTTATCTTTCTACCAGTTTTTAGCCCCAGGCAGAACTTTAACCAATGATAGATTGGTTTCTTAAGGAGATTCTTGTAAGGAATACTGTTAAAACCTTTTTAATAAATAATGTTAACTGGATCTCCTCTAACCACTATTTTAACAACATCCTCAGGCTCAGATTCAGCAGTCAATCCATATTTAGCTGAACACTTCATCATAGACTAAAAATTAAACACGTGCCACAGTGTTTTGCTGTAGAGAGATGGACTTAAGCATGTTTTCAGCTTTGCTGCACAGGGGACTTACAGAGTAGATTAAGCAGAAGCTGAACCTTTCACATTCAAAGTACTGTTTATATTGTTATCTTAATCTCTCAGCCTTTTTTTTTTTTTTTTTCACAACCACCTTCTGTGGATGTATATATTGATTGATTGTAATCCTCCTGGGATATTGACTTCTTTGCTTTGCTACGTGTCTGACACCTAGTTCAAGAAAACACCCATCCCCACTTGGGTTTTCTAGATGATATGTTGGGGAGAACTGTACTACTACTGCAAGTAGCGTGGTAGGTAGCACCTTGCCAGTAATTTGGAAAGGCACAGAACCCAACTCTTTGATTAATGTTTTTAACTCTAATATTTTCTGAAATTGACATAGCCATATCCCACTCTTATTTAGCCTCAGTGGAGTAGTGTCCTTCCATTTTGCCTGAAAATTAGATTAAAAGTGTTCATTCTTCCGTAGTTAATTCCCAGTGAGAGAAAGTTTCAATATCTCTGTTGAGCTTGTCTAACATTCCTGATAGCCCACAGATCACCCAACCATCTTTCAGCTGTAATCCCATCTCTTCCTTCTTTCCCCATTTCATGCCATACTGATATTCTGAAAATTATTTCAATGTCTGGCAACTCAGAAGATTGATGTAGATCAGGGTTCTCAATTTCCCCCATCATCAACTTGGCAACGATAACTGAGCAGAAGAGCCTTTTACAGCACTGAATGAAGAATAAATCTATAAAAATTTAATTAACCTCTAAAGAGCTTATTGAATCCTAACTGAGTTTAATCACAGTTTTTGTAAGTTAGGAAATGTTTGGCATATTTTTGACTGCTGTAAAATAGTTTGAATTGGTTACATAAACAACCCAAATTTGTAAAATTAATAAATGTTGCTATTAGGATTTACTGGCATAGAAATTTCCACCTATGTGTACAAACAACAAAAAAAAAACTACTATAAATACAGCTTCTATATATTTTCCTAAAATACAGACAGCTAAATAAGAAGAAAAACCAAAGAAGCTGGCATGAATCAATGCATGGTAACAAAACAGCAACATACATTATTTTCTTCTGACTGGGCTTAACATGGCCTGTGTTCTTTTGCTCCCACAGATGTCATCGTGAGTTATGTTATTTCATGCTGAAAGAGCGGACTGAAAATGAGCTGGTCTGGATTGATCCATCCCCTTACTCTACCTCAAGAGGATTAAGTTAAAAACTTTTAGCCTGGAACTAAAGACCTACCAAATCTACCCTTGTTATTTATAGTTTTTATGGCTGTCACATCTCCATTTCAACATCATTGATCAAAACTCCATTGAGCAAAGTAATATGTGCAAAGGCTGGGTGGGTGGGATCAGATGTTTTGGCATTGAGAGATTAGCTCTGAGAATAAAAGGAGACAAGTGAGTCAGAGGGAAGTACAAGGAAGGAATGAAGCTGGTGGTTAGCCTGGCAGAACAGGCAGCATGGCTCTGTTAAGCTGCTGGAGAGGGTTTAGGAGGCAGCTCCTGCCTGTGGGGACAGACCCACCTCACAGCTGATGGGTCTGAATGAAAGGCAGAGGAGCCCACCAAGAGAGAAGAAAGAAGAAACAGGAGGGTCTGGAGGAAAGATGAAGAAACCTGTCTTAATTATGTTGAGTTTGGCTTGACAGCTGAAGAACTGTGAGGCCAAAATGTTAGCATGAGCAGGAAGAGTCAGGTTTGTAAGAGTAATTGATTTATAATTCATCTTCATAGGAACAGACACCTAATTTGTGTTTGTGAATATGATTACTCTCCAAGGAAGTTAGAAGAAGGAAGGAGAAGAAATAGAAACCAAATATGAGATGTTTGTTAGTGGGGACCTTTTTTTTTTTTTTTTTTTGTACATCTCACACATCTCACATTTTTCTCCTCTAACTTGTCTGCCTTCTCTGGAAATGACTGTTCAGTAAGAGGCTCTCCATCCCCTGACCCATGTAGTGTTATTCAAGAGGAAGTTATCTCTGTGTATCCTCATCCTTACTCTATAGGGTATAGAGGGAATTAGCAATGATTATCATGCAGTACCTTGTTAGGGATACCTGGCTGCGGCAGCCACAGAAAAAGCCAGTGTTGTCCTGCAGATCTCTGCTGCCTTTGGCTGTCTGGGGTATGGGAGGCTGCAGTTTTTTCCACATTCAAAAGACAAGAAGCATAAGGGTGAAACATACTTTTCTACTTTCATTCTGCCCCCTTACCCCAGCTGCTAGTGTAATGCAACTACTTTCCATGCATTGGTGCCCTTTTTAACAAAGTAGAAGGAACTTCTAGGATTTGCTTTTCTTCCTTTGCAATTAATCCTTGTCCGAGTATTTTTCTCCACTTCTAGAAGCACACAGGAAGAATCCTAGTATGCCCCACAATGCCGACAGATCTGAAACGCGTACAACAGTCTTGTGCTTTAAAGCAGTCTTATGAAGAAGTCACAGGATCAGTACCATGACCAAGTAATCCTAACACAAATATTACAACTTCTGTCAAGTCCCTCTGTAGTACTTAGATCTCTAATTCTCCCTTCCTCCTGCACCAATCAAAGAAGCACTGGGTTAAAAGGGACCTCAGGTGAGGGCTTCGTCCATTTTCCTGTCTTGGTACTAGCCTATACCATGGCAGGTACAACAGCCAAAATAGCAATGCAAGAACATTGAGAGTCAGGTTCATTCAGTACCATTCAGTGTTGTCATCCTAAAGGACAAAATAAGGCATTTTTCCATGAGAAAAACAAACAACAAACAAACAAAAAAAGGAAATGCATTTTTCCCTCCCCTCCTCAGGGCTTTGAGTGAGCACAAAGTTTTTAGTTTTGGAGGTGGTTTGAGGGTACAAACTCCTCAGTAAATTCTGGCCCAGAGGCTCTTGTAGAGTTTCTGCATCTGTTACCCACCTTTCTCAGCTCTCCCTTTCTCTCTTCTTTCGCTTTGTAGTTGTCTCTCTTATGATGTATTAATCTCTTTATCACTTTACTTTTCTGCAGACATTTGAGCTTCTCTTCCAGATTTCTTTGAGTAGCATAGTAGCATGTTTAATAAGTCTGAGGAGTGAAGTAAGAATATATGAGTTATCATTCTTTTTTTTCCATTAAAAAGACTACTTTTTTAATGAACTCTTTTTGACTAAGCTTTTTGACTAAGATAGATTGATCATAACTTTTCTACTTGTTTAAAGAAAAAATAAGACATATTTGTTTTACATTCATGAACTCCCTTGTTATCTTCAGGACTTAGGATGTAGTCTCAGAATAACTAAAAGACCATGTAAATCTCCAGAGTAAATATCATGGCTGAAATGTTCATTTCTTTGTCACAGAGCAACTTTCTTCAATACAGTAAAAGGTCAGGTGCGCAGTAAATTCATTGAGGCCAGGACAGTGTCCTTATAAATCTAATCATCTTTCTGTCAACGTGCAGGATACTTGTTCGATTGCATTTTTTTTTTTTTTAATTTTTTAATCTCATCATGAAAATATATCAATTTACTAAAAGACATGCAGCCTCCTCATGCCCTGATTAATACTGTTCTGAAAAGTAAGAACAAAACAAACCTCACAACCCTTTTGAAGAGAAGCACTTCACTGCACATACTTGATTTGCTACAGAGACAGAAGGACAAATGTGACAAATGATATCATGTTGATCAGTGTGGTACTGAGAAGTGTTCACATATTATCGAGATGATCTCATTGACAGCATCTACATAAATCATTCTGAAATGGAAGAAAATCTTGGACTAGTCCTAAATGTTTGAAGCTACTTGTGAAACTTTAACATTTTTCCCCTATTAACTTCAAAATAATTGCTTCTAGAGCTGTTTTTTAAATCACACAGTGTTTCTCTTCTCAGTCTACTCAAAAATAAAAAAACTTTTCAATGATAAAATACCTTGTTTCAGATCACCAGCTGGCAAACTCAGCCAGTCTCTCCTATTTGCACCATCCGAGATTCTGACCAGAGATGTTTTCCTGCCAGCGTGTAGTGAATAGGCATTCATATGAAGCAGTAAGAGTAACCTGGAAGCTACGGAACCCTCTAAAACTTTTTATAAAAACACATGATAAATGTTCTGTTTGTAGAATCTCTTCACTTTTGGACAATTCTGTGGGGAAGAAGGAAGCAGGACTGCCCACACTTGAAGTGATGTGCTTTGACTACCATTAGTCCATCTAGAACAAGAGGTAGGGGAAATATGAGCAGCTGATTAAAAAACAGGAAAATAAAATAAAACAATGTTTTCCATAGTTGGAGGACAACACACATTATGAATCCTGTAGTTTGGGATCTAGGTGCAAATGCCGCACCTGTTAAGGAGCTGGGGATTTTCGTTTTGTGATGGCAAAATTCCCGTACTTGCTTATGGACTCAATGAATCATAAGTTATTGGATTTTCAACTTGCATAGAAACACTATTGTTCATTTTGCATCCAGCTGAGAACACCCTAAGCTCAGGCAAGAAAAATACCGTGTTTAGACAAACTAGAAATTTTACATATTTATATTTAAGATAATATATTGACTGCTTGAAGCTATTCAGAGATTTTGAAAGTTGGAAGGAACTCAGAGAAGGAAATAGACTAAAGGGTATGGTGCAGGTGAGGAAGACATAAAAATGCAATTTATCATCTGCTTATGAAGTTTATTACATGAATATCAACACCAGGTGGGTTTTTAAATGAGATGTGCATATACTCCTCAGCCTTTCCAGAAAAATACCATCAACCTTCACAGTAGTTTAGCACTGGATGCAAGTGCATTAGTATATAGGATACTGGCACTTCTCAGTATATAAAATATATATACTCACATTTTGCAGTAATGGTCATTACCATGGGCTATAGGGCAAATAGGTTTCAATTGGTCTTTTAAAATTCTATTTTAAATACTGCCAGGAAATGACGAATGTGCTATCTAGTTGCAGGGAGAGCTTGAGAAAGGAAAACGTATTATCTAAATGTGCATTTAGCTCAGAAAGGGCATTGAATACTCCTAGAAATTGTGAGCAATGCCATGAGATTAGCTCACTACAGGTTGTCAAGGACTTGTCAATTTATTATGTTTAATTATATATATCTTATGTTATAATTACACTTCATTAGCAGCTTTGGTTGTCCTATTGTCAAGGCATTTTAATGACTCCCATTTCCAGATAAACCATAACCAAATACAAACAACCTATTAAGATGATTATCCTTGCTAGTAGAAAGCAATTTAGCTCCAAACATTTTTTAAAAGGCTACTAATTATTTATTCTTTTCTGCTTACTTTTATAGGGCTTTGTTTTGTTGGCTGAGAGTAAAGGTATTTTCAACGCTGGCTCTCAGCCAAGGAAAGGGAAAAGCCTCAGGGTAAAAGGGGAGAGAACCTCGGCCATTGATCTGCAGCCTCCAGGAGTATAAAAGCATAACAGTTATCTATCACTTTGTTCTGCATTCCCCAGCTAGAAAAAATAGCCATTACTAAGAACAAGGATTGTCATAGCTGGTGATAGGTATCTAGTATAAGCATTGCTGTCAGTGACCTTTCATTACTAAAAATGGGATTCCTTTCCCAGATAAATTTAATTTCATTTTCCGTATATTGTAACATTTCCCAATTTTCCTTTGTTACTCAAAGCAAAATAACTCAGGATTCACAAGTTGCATTCTACTACTCCATAGTTACTTTTTTTATGGAGAAAGGCACTTTTACTATTAGATGCTTTATTCATGAGTTAAGTGTTTAGTGTTTGTTCCACATATAAATGCTGGAGAGAGGCAGATACTTAGCTTGGATTCTTTGCCCTTTGGAGTCCCTGTGGGACATAAAACATGCATTAGGGCATAAGTTAAGAGGAGTAAATATCTTTTTTTATAACCGCTTATCAAAAAGTACCCTTTAAGACCAGGATCCTGCTAACCTAAATATGGTATAAACACACAGGCTTTGATTACCCAAAGAAGATACAAATGTGTAGAAATCTGAAATGGCATTACTTGGGTCATAAGTTGAAATCTTTTGTTTCGATCTCAAGAATATCTGCCCTCTTCCCCCCTTGGATTTTCTTTACAAGTTATTGGAGGGAAAACAAGAATGGAGTGCATAAATTTACCCATTAGCACCAAGAGGAGACTCCAAATCTTGCTCTGCTCTGAGATCTCTACAAATGAACTCTCTGGGTAGAAAAGTAAAAACAGTATTTTCATCAAAAAGTAGGAAATCATTAATCAGCACTTTGTTTATATTACGGTGGTTCTTTAGCTGTACTAGGTACCATGCAAATGCACTGACTCAAGTCAGGTCCTCAGGTGGTGAATGTTATTGTAGTTTTAATGGGTGCTGGATTTTTACTTCACAGGAATTACTTTGGTTGACACCAGATGTAAATGTGATTTACATTTTCCTAGCTAGCATTTTCATCAGGAGGTCTCTCATGTCTGTTCAAATGATTCTGAGGTTATAAAATAGATGCTCTGGGAGCACATCTGTTCTACATGGAGAAAGGATGGGATAGAAACTTCAAGCAATGTGAATAATAAAGAATTTATCAGTATTGTGTTGGCTATCCATGGAAACGTTGCCATTCAGTAGAGCATCACTGTTAAAAACAATATGAAAACTATATATGAGACTAGTATGGGTTTAACTAACTCATGTTCTTACAGAAGAGTTACGAATAGAGAATTCAAAATGAAAAATGGCAGTGTTTTGGCTGCATCATTCAAGTGTTTGGGAGGCTCTTGCATTTTTTTAAAGGTAGTAGCATGCAGCTCTTCTAGCTGAGTGGAGCTTTTCCACTGGCTACATGGTGACTGGGAGCCAGTAGTGTGGAGTGACTGGGAGCTTGAAGCATTGAGAGACTGTAATGGGAAGGAAGGAGAATTCAAAGTGAAGTCTAGGTGGGATTGTTACATGGCTCTTGAGTGAGGCTTAAATATTTATAAAACATAACTGGGAGCTATGCCATAGCAAGCATGAAGTGGCACAGAGGAACAAGTAGTGCTTGAGGTTTATTTTAATGATGTCTTCCCTGCACCATTCTCTGTAGCAAGATTTTGGATGTGAAGAAATAAGATCAATCTCTGTAGTGATGTTGGGAGACCCAACTGAGAGGAGCTACTGGAAGAGGGAAGGATCTCTGTCTCTGAACAAACTGATCCCTGAAGCACTACTCTATTCCTTTGCACATTGTAAAATTGAAGTCAGATCTTCCTCAGGATGAATTCCTTGAATTTAGGCCTCAAGAAATTGAGATGTAACCATGATTTGGAGACACACTGGGGCATGTGCACATTCGCATTTAAGTAGGTTCCCATCCTGATCCCAACACCCAACAATGAGCTTTCAGGAGCAGGGACGTGTCACAGGCCATAAATTCTTTAAGGGAAGCCTGTGCACACTAGTGTACAGCCAGATTCTCATCCATGTGCTCTGTGTGCCCTTCAGCTCAGGAACAACTAGTGATTAATAAGGCCCCAAGCATAAGGTGTGTCTTCTGAACCCATGTAACCAGAGGGCAGCACTTGTGCCCAAGGTCTTAGTGTGCTTCTCTGTCCTCCCCTTAGCTCCTGTAACACCAGGGGTCCAGAGCAAGAGCCTCAGTTACCAGCAGGCAAAATATCATGGGATATGATAGAGCAGGGCAAGCTTTCAGGAAGATGGAGAGCAGCAAAAAAAATTGCAGGATAAAATTGGGGTCATCGTGGATCTGCTTTGCAAACATGCAGCCACTACTTGATACAGTCTCCTATTAAATAATGATGACTCACTCTCCAGACAGTAATTTATTTATATTCCTGCTTTAATGTTTTGCAAATCACTGCTTAAAAAATGCCCAGCTGGAAGACAGGAAGGCTTGGGAGACAGAGAATCAGCTTGATAGAGAATCGGATTAAATAAAAATGACATGGAATTTGACAGTGAGTGTGTGTGGCTGGAAATAAAAAAAACATAGCCATCCCCAAAGCAGAAATGCAGCCTCATTGCTGGGACTGGTTGCCATAGCTTGAGAAACCAAGTTTTTACTGTATCTACTGGAACAACAACAACAACAACAACAACAACAACAACAAACTGAAAAAGATAGGAAGAAGAAAAGAGACATTGACTTATTTTCAGTAACAGCATTTCTTCCACTGCAACATCAAGTTAAGTTTATAGTTTTTCAAGCTAGAAGAGGCTACTGGCTTGAAAAGCTTACGGTTTCTAAAGCCAGAATGGACTAACATAGCCTGACCTTTGAAAAATATGGCTATGCCTTGTAAGGGCAGAACAGCGGAACCAGTAAGAGAAAGAAGAAACCTTTAAAGTGTAATAAATGTCACAGAAATGTATAAGGCTCTTGAATGGAAAATTAGCATAGGGACCACAGGGGATGCTTCTGTGCTTGTTGGAGCAGGTACAACAGTCTGGGTTTGGTATCTGGATTGGAAACAAGACAAGGACAAGTGGGTGAGACAAGGGTAAGATCCCTATTTGATTTCTAGGCCACATTTCTCCCACTGAGGGTCTGCCTTGCCCATGTCCCTTGGTACCCCTAAAAGTGTGCAGAGGGCAATGCCTGCCTTTGTAACATGGATTCAGCTTCATAGACATTAACTGCTTTATGAAGGGCCAGTGTGGGGGCTTCCAAGGGACTGACTGTTTCAAAGGCAATGGGACAATCAAACATATGATAGGTGCTTTTGAAAAATCTCTTCTAATTGCAATTAATTTGAAAACAATTCAGCTGATGCCCTCAGCCACTGCCCCACGTGATTCCCTCATTCTCCTCCTGCCTGTGACTTGCTGGATGTTACTCCAGTAGCTGCATGGCTTGGAACAGCTCAGCTGCCCTTGGCATTTTCAGTGTGATGCTTATTAACTTTAATACATATTGCTTTTATTGACACTACTTCCATATCTATCCACCTGCCTATCCCTGTGCCTTGATGCACAACCTGCAATCTGAGCTACCCTCACTGTTCTGAACTGCTGCTTAAAACCCAGACATGGATTTTATTGTTTGCTGAAAAGCAAGAAGTCGGCCAGCTACATTCGCTCTCTTCATAAGCTGAATTACAGTTGCTCCGACGACATGGTCAAACAGCACTGTTGCCTATTGTTGCTCCTGAAAAGGAGTCAGATGCTTCATTGCAGATTTAAAGGTAACCAAGGTCACGCCTGCATGGGTGGTGCAGACAGTCCCAGCCTCCTCTGCCCAGGCTCTTAGCTGCCTGGATTTGAGCCAGCTGCTGTCAGGAAACCATAAAGCCCCATAAGTCTGACACGGTTAGCCCTCTCCAGAAGTACTAATGCACTAATGTGATTATGCAACTTCAGGGCTGGAGTGTAGCAAGAGAAAGGTCTTGGTGCACATAGATATAGTAATGCCTTTTCCTTCAAACATCCACATACTGGTGGTTTGTGCTTTCCAGGAAGCTACTGAAAAAGTCTGAACCCTTATATCTTATCCCCTCTCCCAGCCAATGACATACTAAAACCTGCTGTCCGCTGCACATACGTTTTTTCTTAGGGTTATCCTGTACTCATTCAAAGATGCAGAGGACCTTTGGGGGGAGGCCAAATGCAAGTGGAAAAAATGTCTTGTTAATTGTCCGAATTCTCTTCATTCCAGATAATAAAGAAGCATAGAATGGTGTAATTTTAATGTTATCATGAGGAACACATTAATAAATCAGTTAAAGCATCTTGGGATAAATCTAGAGGTGCAAAATCAACCTGTGCTCTGAGTTTGTGCCACAACTTGTTCTCATCTTACCCACTTGCCCACGGATGTATGTTCATCTGAGATGAGAATCACATTGCCTATCTTCAGCCTTTGCAAAATTAGTCATCTTATCTTAAGGAGGCATGAAGTTTAAGGATAAGATGAATGCACCTCTGGCATCACCTAATGCTCTCCATTAGCTATAGAAGGAGCACAGGCAGTTGGTTTTGAATAAATTCCTAACATAACTATCTACAAAGTGACTCTGGCTTAGGCAGGCACTGGTAATGCTAGTCCCTGGGCACAGACATGACTTGGTGATCTGATGTGCAACTTGAATTCAGGTGTTTTTACTGTTAACTTTAATTTAAACACTGTTGCTTGTGAAGATAATTAATGGGGAAATTAAGAGGAAAACTTATAGCAGCCAATGGTTTTCTTACATCAGTTCTTTGTTCAGGTGACTCTGAGCTTCATGTTGTTATTTGTGCTGAGCTTTGGCTGTGGATTTTAGTGACAGAGCAAAATTCACTCTGATAAATGCTGCACAAAACCTGTAGCTGCTTTTGTACTTTGGAGTAAGTCGGACCTCCAGCAGGTCTGTGCTTTTATGCGTGTAATGATCTATCCCAGACCACAGCATAATTCAATTAATGCTGCATTTCTGTTTAGTGCGTTCACCAGCAATTCTCATAAAATCCCTGCCATCAGCTGCTCATAAAGTGCTCATCAATAAATCCTAGCCTAGTGGCTGCTTGATGAAGTAGAAATACGTCTGGATTTGGGGCTGAAGCATATCTTTAAGCCACTGCCCATGGAAGGCAGGGCAGTATATGGAGGCAGAGCACCATAAGAGAAGGTCTGCAAGCATTGCAGCTAAGAGGGAGATCCCTCCAGGAGGTCTAGGACAAGGAAGGTGACCGTACCCTTGGGATCTCCAAGCACAGATAGAAATGGAGGCTCTCTATGGAGGGTCTGCATCTGGCTTTGTGGCTTCTGTACAAACATACACATTCAAGACTCTCATGGCATCCACCTAGCTGTGACCTTTCAAGTTGCAATTCAATTGCTCTTGTTATGATTATTGCATTGGGTGCTGTTATCTTCAATTTGTCTGCTTTTCTGCTTGTTACTATCTTTCTGTTTTTCCTCTACTGTTCTTCTCTTTGTCTGGATGGCTGTTGAGGGCATTCAGTTCCACTTAGTTTTGAGCTCACTGAAATACTTTTTGACACACAGAAAAAAATCTAGGTTAGGGATTTTGTTCTCTGTCCTTTTTTCTGAGGAATGTGTATTTGCTCACATACCACTGCAAGAACTATAGGTAGACTTTACCCCTCAAGAGAGAGGAAGGAAGAATGTTTTTATCCTCAGTCACTTTGCAATTTCATAATCTCTTTGTGCAACACATTCAAAATTTAACAGCAAGAAAAATTAGAATATGCGTAGGATGGATTATACACCACAGCAGTGAGTCCGTGTAATTTTCCATCTTAAATATGACCTTCAGTGTGGCTTAATTTTGATTTTTGTTTTTCCTTCCCTTTGCTCCAGGATGCATATCAACACCACGGTGCTGCTCAATTCCTGCTTGCCAAGACTGCTTTCAAGTGGGTCTGCAGTCAGGATGCTGAAGTTTGTGGAATTACTGCTGTGGAAGACTACAGTGAAGAGGGAATTGCAGCTCGTTTTCCTAGGCTTCTCTCTGGATGTTTTCTCAAGAAACATGCTCACTTGGGAAGCTCTTTAGTGGATACCTGCTAGTATGCTCATGCTGTATGACTCAAATTTGTGCACAAATATGATGCAAATTAAAATAAATTGGCTGTTTGCTAAATTAGCCTGAGGAACTTGCTGATTTTCAAAAGGAAAAAAAAACAAAACAAAACAAAACAAAACACAAAAACATGTAAAAATAAGTAACCTGTTGCAAAGGGAATTGATTTTCAGAGAAGAAAAGACTTGAGTTATGAAAAGCGCCCTTCTGTTTCCACAGCATGTCAGGGTCCTTTCATACAGACTACTCCTTTTTTTTTCTTTTTTTTTCTTCTTTTTTTTTTTTTAAATCCTAGATAGATATTTCTTTCTTTCACCTGTCTTGTCTCTGCTTAAACACAACCAGGTAAAGCCCAGAATGGTCAGGTAGGTTCTTCTTTATGCTACTGAAATCCTAGCTGGCAAGCTTTAGGCCACGTCTGCATTCAGTCCCTGCCTTAAACTCTGTCTTTCTCCTTTTTCTCATCTGCCTGGAGCCTTCTGGGTACAAAATCTGGCATTAAAACTGCAATTCCAGGCACAAGGACTGCTATCATATTTCCAACCCTCATCTTGAGCACAGCAGCTCCAACAGCAAGTGAAAACAGGTCATTTTCCTGACTTCTTGTATTCTCAGTTGTCATTTAATCCCCACCCCATCCGCCACCCCCCAAAGACAGAAGGTTTTGTTTGTTTGTTTGTTTGTTTGTTTTTGTTTTTGTTTTTGTTTTTTGTTTGTTTGTTTGTTTTTTGATTGATTTGATATCATTTGTGAATCATTTCCAAGATTTCACAGACCATCTTGTCTTGTTAGGAAAAAAATGTAACTTGGGTTACCTGGGAGATAATACATAAGGCTCAGTGTTGTATGTCATTCTGATAATCAGAAGCTATACAGCTTCGTGCCCTTAGCCAACCATTTTTTGGCAAATACCATATTGGTTGACACCCTACCAGGAGACATTATTCTCTGCTTGCCTAGTCCTAGTGTTATCCTGCAGGCAAGCTCCTTGCGTTTGCAAGTGCTGGGTTGCAAACCCCATTGGTTTTGATAGTGAATTTGAATCTGTTCCTGCTGAGGAATTAATATGTCTGTATTTGTCATACTGACCTGAACTCTCTTGACATAACAGGAGCTTAAAGAGGAAAACACTTTATTCTAGGAAGACAAAGCTTTTGTTTTCCTTTTCTTCTTCTCTCTCTCTCTTTTTTTTTTTTTCTTTTATTTATTTGTTAGAGTACTGGTTGAATAGATAACATTCATAACATTGTTACAGAAGGAAGCATAGATCAATCAAGTAGAATTTTAGATTCTGCTTTCTTAGCTGCTCTAATACATTGGAAATGTAAAGACTGTCTGTTTGCCCCAGTCCCAATCTTTATTGTCAGATTAGATGATCAGTGGAATCTCTCTTTCATATCTGCATATCATTTTAGTTTCCTTCTTTTACTAAACAGGAATGCTATATTAAATATTAAATATTCTTATTGAACAGGAGTGGCCAGAATTGTCTGCACAGCCCCAGATGAGAAAACAATTCTGCTTTCGACAGCAGAATTAATACTTTTTGATATCTATTTGACGCATTCCACTTGATATCCCTTCGAATCACATTTGTCTTTTCCATGGCAATGCCATGTTGACGGCTCACAGCCATACTCTGACTAATATACCATAGTATAGTTTTCTATCAGCTGTTTGCACCGTAATGCTTGCAGCTGTACTAGACAAATTGTTCTTAGTTTCCAAATGCGTGACCTTAGAAGTATTAAATCTCATCCCATCTCTCTTATTTCAGCTCCCATTCAACTATTTCAGTAGATTTCAGTCCTCTGTATCAGTGATGCCTCCCAGTTTTTGTCATCTGTTTAATTAACATCCTCTGACTTTGGGGTGTTTATTAGTGAAAACAATAAATAAGATCATTCCCAGCACCCAATCTTCATCAAAAAACCTTTTTCCTTCTCCTTCAGGCCGGCTCACTGACATCCTCTAATTGCTTCTCATCCTCTTGTTTACTTTATAGCTGCAATTCCTCCTTTGTTCTTCCACTGAAATAGACACATCTTACTAATAATTTCACTTACATCTAAAGGGCCCGATTTGACAACTAAATCAGTAGTTTCCAAAGGACAAATGTATGTTAAAAACAACTATTTTCCATGTCAGTGACAAAGGAGAAAATGTTTTTCACGTTATAATATCAAGGTTCATAACCAATGATATATGCCATGAAGTATCCTATCACCTTGGAAAGATGACATATATTTTGAGCAGCAGGTTGGACCACATAGTCCCCTGACATTCCCTTCCCAAATAACTTTTTATGTGATAAAAAAACATTTGAGTGACAAGGGCTGTACAGTCTTCAGCCTTTGTCTAGGCTGGACAAAGCCCCTTGTTGCCTACTTTGATGTTAGAGCTGCCTTGCTTTTAGCAGAGGCTCCAAAGGGGCCTTCCAACTTGATTTTTCTTTAGACACTATGACCCCATATCTTACTTTACTTCATCTGCCCCAAAAAATAAATATCTATGTGCCACGTTACCTATATCAACAGAAAGATTTCTCCAAAGGCAAAGCTTTCATTCTTAATTGGAATGAACTGGCTATCACTCTTCACTAACTCCACAGGGGATGCTAATAAGTGCCGAGCTTGGATTATCTGCGACATTACATGATTAAGACTGATGAAATGAATCCTGCCTCAAATGTGACCCATTGTACCAAATATTTCACAAATTGCTAAGATAAAAATGATGTCATAGAATGAATTTTGATTAGTTACATTCATGTAAAATTTCACTAACATCACTTGACTGACTTTTTTGTTGTTGTTGGATATGTTTTTTTTTACTTCAGGAACTGAGCATGTGAAAAAAGAGAAGGGTCTCTGGATGTCTTCTGGCTTTCTGTCTTTTTTTTTTTTTCTTTTTTTTCCGCAATATCATTTGATATGAGAAACACCTCTCACTACTCTGTCTAGAATTGTTAGGAAAAAAGCTTTCTGCATGTACACGTTCAGAGAACATAAAATAAAGCTGTCTAAATTGTTAGGAACAAACCTCAAGATCCTCACATACACCCAAACAAACCACCACGTGCATGTAACATACCACACTGTCTGCACTCTCTCTCAGCCTATAAATAGTGACTGTGGAGGAAAACATCGCCTAGGGATAGAGGGTTACTGAGATTATGATGCAATGCCTGGAGCCAAAGGCTGCAATTTCTGTGTGTAACACTGAGATGACTTTTTTTTTTTTTTTTTCCCCTGTCCTGAGGGTAATATTTCACACTGCAGTTGCTCAAGAAAAAAAAAAAAAAAAGCCAAAGAGATATCATGAAGAGTTCCCCGGTCCCCTGTGGTTATTATTTTTATTTATTTATTTATTTATTTATTTTCCCCCACACAAACATGTATTACCAGCATGGTTTCATCTGTTTTGGTTTTAAACACCATACTTACAAATAATGTGCAGGTTGAATGTGTTTCTCTATATAACAGAAAATAATCAGAAGAAAAAATAGTAATGTTATAAAGTCAAAATATGTGAAACTCATGAAATGCCACAGTTAAGGTTGTTCATGAAACTTGACCTTGGCTTTCTAGTGGCTCTCTCTACGGTTGCAATCATTGCATGTTTTTTTTCAAAGGCATATGTTGCAATTGTGCTGCTTCACTCTTCTGCTTTGTGCCCCACGAGAAGGTATCATGTTTCGCAAAAGCTCCTACTCCAAAAGCTTATTTTCACTTCTGGTCCTCAGATCTTTCATCCCTCTTGTCCCCCACTTCTGCCTTTCTTGAAAAGAAAAAATAAATAAAACAAAATAAATGGAGAAACCAACCAATGAAAGTAGGACCTAAGTGTGCCTTGCAAAATTTCTTACCATGAAAAGCAGGAGAGCCAGAGGTACTGCTTACTTTACCATTATTTTGGCCTTCGTGTAAGAAAGCTCTGTTTAAAACCAAATGGAAAGTGGCACTAGAAAACTTCACATCCTTCCACAGATCTTGAAATGAGGAATGTTTTCCATCGGATTACTGGGGTCTGGTGCTGCTCTGAGGTATTTCGTGCTCCAATAATGAGTGCTGCTTCTACAGCCTACAGTAACTCCCAAGGTTACAAAGAGTGTTTACCATTGTAGAGGGAAAGTGAACAGGACACTAAATCACAGCTCAGAACCTTAATTGCAGGACCGCTGTGCCGATTTTCCCATGCTCTTTTCCTTTCCTCCTTTTCTCCTCCTTAATTCCTACATCAAACAGGAGGATTACCCTAGGGATGAGCATGGCACAAACGCCCTGACAAAGCATTTTACACTGCTCATAAGATGGTTTATGAATCTCCTGTGAAACTGCTTCTGCCTGACAGATTTTTGAAAACTACATTTCTCTTTCTATTAGTTTTCTTTTTTAGCCTTGTAAACACATATGGAGTGAATTAATTTTACACAGTTATTGTCTGTCAGTTATTACTTTATGCGTCATGAGGTTTATTTGGAAAAGAAAATTAGGGTGCTGCTCCTTCAAAAATTAAGCAGATGTTTAATGCTAACAGTGAAAGCTGCTCCCCTGAAATCAATTAAATTATCTGTATGTGGGAGGCTAAACAAACCTGTCTGCATTTGCAGGATTAGGGCCCTCTTAGTTAAAAATAGGGTATGCATTGGGTAAACGTCCAAGATTTCCAGCTAAGACAGCTGGTCCAGGACTAGTCATAGAGACATTACTTGCTCTGTTTTTTTATTATTTTTTTTTCCTTTTGTTCCCCGTTGACCTCCTTATTAAATCTATACTGGAAAAAGGGCAGCAGATAGACCTGAACACAGAAGTAGCAATGTCTTCTTTTATTTGTCTTTATATTTTCAGATATCAGCAGCATATGGTGGCTCCCCCTCCACAGCCAACCTTCTCCTCTCTCAGCTTAATTAAAATTGATTGAGAAGGGAGCTATGAATCTTTCTTTTTCTTTGGCATCACATATCAAAAGGTGACAGCTCTATCATATCACAGCAGTGAACCCTTGCCTGATGCCTGAGTCATAATGCGTTTCTGCAGCAAGAGAGACTTGTTATTATTCTTACGCTTTCTAACACATGTGGCAAAATTGTATAGCACATTGTTGCTGTAAAATATTTAGGAATTTGTGGTGCCTGTACTTTGTTTTGTGTAATGTTGGAGCTATTTCCACATTTTATATTCTTAGAATGAACTGTAGATCCATTTCAACTGTTCATATTCATACCTACTACAAATTTTGGATACCTAAAACATAAATATCTGCATTTTTGTATCTATTATTAATTATTGAAACAAACAGGAAAATAAAAAGTATTATAATTATTAATGTTATTGGCATATTTGGTTCTCCATTATTTTAAACAACATTTAGTATATTCTTTGTTTTCCTTCTGACAGGAACTAGGAATGGGCTTGGAGTAGACTGAATTTTGTCCCATGATGAGAATTGGACCATATCACATATTTGCTCACGTAGCCTTCCTCCCTCATCTCAGGAAGGGCGCAGCACACTGAACAAAAGGTACTCCCACATTACCACTTGTGCACTTGACTTTGCCCAGAGCATTTTGACTTTCCTTGATCAGTGTAGATGGAGTTCATATGGGATTCTCTTCTCTTCCACTCACCCCATCCCATGCCTGAACTCTTTTGTGGGTGTGATTTTTACTTAGTCTAATAGTCCTAATTGAAATCACCCCTTGGCTTACAGCAGTGACAAGAGCTTTGCAAATCCCTCTGCCTTTGTACTAAGGAGCCAGACAGCATGCACTTCCTTAAACCTTTGTATTTATAACGAGGACAGAAAAAGCTGTGGGCACACACCCACGCAAATCACAGAACCTGAGATCTTCACATCCCTCTGCAAACTTCAGCTCCTTTGACAACATGCTGCACATTCTAATTTTTCATGAACAGCAAGTCTCTGGGCCCTGAACCACAACCGCAGATGTAGAAACAATTGTAAGAAAAGAAAGGAAAAAAAAAAAAAAGGAAAAAAAAAAAAAGAAAAGAAAAGACTATTGTCCTTTTCATACAGGCTTGTAGAGCTCTACCCAAGCTAAACAATTATAGCATGAGTTAGTCCTCTTAAATCCAGCACATTTTTCCTCAGGTATTCATTAGCATGAGACTGCAGCAAGAAACTGATGGCATAATTTGACTGTTTAGGTTAAATTTTGTTTAATGCCTTTAAAATTAACAAGGTAGGAAAAGAAGGATTTTGGGAAGGAAGGGGTGAGAAAACAATTGAAAAAAATGATTAATACTGCCATGATTAAATATCTCCCTTCAGGGGACAACAAACTGGGTTGATGTGCTGTGCATACCAGAAGCTGAAAAGATTTTCATAGCATGGGAATTCATTTTCTGCTTTTTCTAGACTGATTTTTATTTCCTTCCTCTCACCCACCCCTAGTCAGGAAAGCAAGCTAGTTCAGGGACTGGGAAACTGAGAGGCTACCTGCCAAAATCATTCATGCACTAATATATGTAAAATTGTTGATGTGGAAAAAAAAAAAAAACAAACCAACAAACAAAAACCCACCTTAAGTGACAGCCATATCTCTGCATTATTTATCTTAATTTGTTTCTTTACACTTAATCTACCAAAAATCAGGAGCCTGATTCTCAAAAACATATAAAACAGAAGATAATGCATGCTTATGCAAACCATTGCAAATTAGGTGGCAAGGACTAACATGAGCTTCACAGTCAGTATTTTAGAGACATTTGAACTCCATCAGAGGTCACAGTGTACAGAATCAGGCTCATAGAGCTGAATTAAAGTGTTAATGAAATGATAGCACCTTTAGTTTCCTTAGCTTCGAGGTGCTGTTTTCTCCTGTCTTCTTTGACATATAGTTATTGGCTTTTATTGGAGGGGTTGAGGCAATATCAGACCAAACTTCTTTCTTCTTGTCACTCACAAAACTCAGATCCGTGAAAAATGAAATATTTTTCTGCTTACATTTTATTTTCCTTTCCTTTATATATTTCTCTCTACATGATGAAGAGGCGAGCTTCAAAACAAAAGCCTCCTTCAAGCCAAGACACTGTAAAAGCAGAAAGACATCCTTAAGCAGATTAATGGAACACAGGGTCAAATTTTAAGCCTACCCTATAAGACGATGACCTTTCCAGGGCATCCACCTTGCAGTCTCATCTTAAATACACCTACTGCCACCAACTTGTCCTCCTTGCACCCAAAGATTTTATTCAAACCATTTCATATTAAAGATAAAAATGAAAAGGGAAAATCAAAGTGAAATGGAAATGAAAGATTTATTCTTGTGAAGGGGCTAATGTGATTAACTTTATTGTAGGGAAGAGCTACTGGAGCTGCAGTTTTGATCTCTCTTTAGCTTGGGAGCTGTAGCCATGTTGAACAGCACACTCTCAGATCTCCATGCTCTGGGCAAGGAGACTCTTTGAAGTGCTTTTTCTTTCATTTTCTTTTTGTTTTTATTTTTTTCCTTTTCCCGTTTTCCCCTCTTTTTCCTTTCCTTTCTTTCTTGGGTGGATAGGAAACTGGAGAGATATTTAAACAGCTTAGATTTATTATTATTATTATTATTATTATTATTATTATTATTATTATTATTATTATTATTATTATCATTTTCCATAAGAGACCTGCTGCTGCCCAGAGCTGAGCCAACAAGTGAGGTTTTTTTGCACCTCTGTGAGAGCAGATTCAATTAAGGGGAAAAAAAAACTGCTGGGCAGCAGCAGCAGGGAGAGTGGGGAGTGAGAAGGAGCCCTGCAGCCCCCAAGGCCAGCGCAGCAAGAGGGCAGGAGGGGTTCCAGGCACGCAGCACAAGTTCCCCTGCAGCCTGGTGGAGCAGGCTGTCCCCCTGCAGCCCATGGGTCCCACATGGAGCAGATCTCCACGCTGTGGCCCATGGAGGAGCCCCGGTGGAGCAGGTGGATGTGGCCTGGAGGAGGCTGCGGCCCATGGAGAGCCCCCGCAGGAGCAGGCCCTGGGCCAGAGCTGCAGCCCGTGGAGAGGAGCCCACGCAGGAGCAGGGAGCCTGGGGGGAGCTGCCGCCTGTGGGGGCCCTGTGCTGGAGCAGTTTGCTCCTGGGGGATGGACCCCGTGGTACAGAGCCGTGTGGGAGCAGTTCTTGAAGAGCTGCTGCCTGTGACAGGGACCCCATATGGGAGCAGGGGTAGAGAGTGACCGTGAAGGAGTGGCAGAGATGAAGAGTCAGGGACTGACTGCAACCCCCATTCCCTGTTCCCCTGCTCTGCTTGGGGTGAAGAGAGGGTCAATGGGGGGAAGGTACGTTTAGTTTGATTTTAGTTTCTCACTACTCTAGTCTGTTAGTAATAGGCAATCAATTATATAAATCTCCCTATGCTGAGTCTGTTTTGCCCATGACAATAACTGGTGAGTGATCTCCCTGTCCTTATTTCAACCCTTGAGCCCTTTCCATTGTATTTTCTTCCCTTTTTCCTTTGAGGAGGGGGAGCAAGAATGCAGTTGTGGTGCTCAGCTAGCTGCCCAGCTGGGTTAAACCACCACAAATGTAAGGATAATTCCTTAAGTCCCAAAGTGCTTTGTAGAGGTAAAAGGATAAATCCTATTTCACAAATGGGATATCAGGTCCAGAAAGGTTAAGAAACCTCTTCATTTACTCCAGCAAGTCAATAATGGACCAGGAATATTCATCAGATCTCTAGGTTCACATTCACATACTTTGGAAATGAGGTACAAAAGAAGAAAGTACACAAAGAAAACTACAGAATCATAAAATACCCCTGTCACCACCATCACCAAAGTGTTAAGTAAAGGGCATATTTTCTTTAAGAGCTGAAGCAACTTCCACTATTCTGCGCAGAATTAAAACTTTTTTTTTCTTTTTTTTTTTTTTTTTTTTCCCATGGGGATATGTTTATTGTCAACATTGCTGAACCTTTCTCTCTGTTTTGCTTGGTATAATCACAGTGGGCTAGAGTTAGCTAGATTTAAAGGGCTGAAGGCTGTAGTTTGCCAGGAAGTTTGTGTGTAGAGCATTTACTTGAAGACAGTGAAATTCTTACAAAGAAAGCTGACAAATGCAGCTCGTTATTAACTAATTAGTCAAGACTGAGTCAAGAAATCTCCCTTCTTCAAACTCAGTGCAGGACAGAGTACTACTATGATGACCTCCTGTTCATGCATTCTGTGGAGGAAAGATATGGACAGAGTCAGCTCAACTGACCTCAGGCCTTTGCAAGGCAGGTAATTACCTCTGAGCAAGCTGTCAAGCGTCCCTCCACAGTCAATGGAAAGACAGAAGTGCTCCTACAGCACAATTTATCTCACTGACTGAAATGTATACTGTGATGATCTGTTCTGTGATCTACTGTGAAAGACATTTAAATGACCAGCTCAGATGTGGACACCAACACTATATAAAGTCAAAATTAAAAAGGAAGGTGATTCCTAACCAAAATTCTTGTATCTTCATATCTCTTTTCTTAACTTTATTTCTTGGCTTGTCATGAATATTTCTTGTTGTGTGAGCTTATGCAAATTTTATATAAGTCTGTAGGTTTGGGCAGAGAAATAATTACAGGAAAACAATAGGGTGAGGAGTGCAGAAATATGTTCCGAGAAGGTAGTGGATGAAAGTTTCCCAAGGAATAATAAACTCTGGAGACTAGTACGTTCAGCAAGAGCTGATAAATTCAGGAAATAAGAGGACTGTGGTAAAACTGGAAACTTCCTTAGATGAGAAAATAAGCTCATATAGGCAGGTAACACATAGGAGACCACACTACTGAGGGGCATGAAGATGCTGGGGATGTATGGCGGGGAATGGTGCAGAACAGTGAATAGATCAGATCAGTGATGTGACACAGTGTACCTGTGCCCTTGACCTGTACAAGGCAGAATGCCAGAGGCTGTGAGATAATGGACCTTACCTTTAGCTGATATTACATTTTGGAGCAAAAGGTCCCAAGCATTGTGTGAACCGTTGACACGGAAATCAATAAGGCATCATTACACAGTAGACCAGATGTTTGCAAACTCTTATTATTCCTAAGTCATGGATGCCACAAAAAATAGATGTCTGGAGTGAGGGGCTATGAAAAGGCATTTTGCCTCTCTTTGTCTTAAATTGTGCTGTCTTTGTAGGACACTAAGAAAAAATGATCAACGTAACTTATTCATTACTAATTTTATATTTTTATTTTTTACATAAGTTATTGCCTAGTGATAGGGGGCAAACTGCATTTTAGGATGCATTAAGCACAGCATAGTCAGCCAGTCAAAAGAGGTGAGCCTCACCTTGAATATTGTGTGCAGTTCAGGTCTCCACAATATAAAAAGTATGTTAATGTATTTGAAAGCATCCATAGGAGGGTAACAAAGCTGGTTCAAGTGCTGGAAGACATGCCTTATGAGAAGAGGCTGAGAACACTTGGGTTGTCTTGTCTGGAGAAGAAGAGGCTGAGAAACAGCTTCATGGCTCCCTGCAACTCCCTGAAGAAGGGAAGTGGAGAGAGAGGTACTGGTTGCTTTTCCCTTCTCACTGATGGCAGGATTCACAGGTGTGGCACACAGGTGCACCAGATCACATTGGACTTTAGGAAAAATTTCTTTACTTTGAGAGTGGTCAAACAGTGCAACAAGCTTCCTTGTGAGGTGGTTGATGTCCCATGCCTCTCATTGCTCAAGAGTCATTTGGATGATGCCCTCATTAATATGCTTTAACTTTTGGTTAGCCCTGAAGTGCTCAGGCAATTGGATTAGATGATGGCTGTGGGTCCCTTCCAACTGAATTACTGTACTGTACTCTACTCTACTCTACTCTACTCTACTCTACTCTACTCTACTCTACTCTACTCTACTCTACTCTACTCTCTCTGTTCAAGATAAAATCTTAGTGATGCATTCTCCCTTCTATATGTTTTATTTTGCTAACACAGATGTCTCCTTGATTCTAATAAAATGCAAAATGCTCAAGACAAGGTTTTATAAAGACAAGGTTTCATGCAGAGCTTCAGCATTGGAATGAAATGTAAATACCTTACAGAGACTCTTTGCAGACTAAAAGTTAAAAATAAGGCTGTAACAGTATATCCTATTGGGGTCCACAGCTCACTGTTTCCACCACCAACGTCCCTCTTTTATAGGATTTATAAATTAGCTTTGAAAATTTTCTTCAGGCTAAATTTTGGCATAGAAGGTCACAGCCAAGACTTGGTTTCACTAAAACTCATTAAAAATGGTTTGATGTTTTAAATTACACTGAAGCAAGAGAGGAAAACTTCTATTTCTGTGGCTTTCAGCATTTCCCCCCCCGCGGTCCCATCCAATTTGAATTAAAATGCATCTGAATAACTGTGTTGTGGTACTACTTCCTTTTTTTTTTTTTTTTTTTTTTTTTTTTTTTTTTTTTTGTGGTGTTGCCATCCAGCCTTTTTGTGGGCAAAAAGAGCCCTTTTCTAACTTCCAGAATGTGCAGCTCAGCTGCTGAACATGGTTGGAAAACATTTATGTTTCAGAAGTGGTTTTCTGCTTTGAAAATGTTGTAAAATATATTGGAACCTAATACCATCTGGGTCCAACTTAAAGTCCATCTAGTTCTCCCTGCTAGACTCACTGGACACTGGAAGAAGCATTGTAGGAATGAATTGTTACTTCTTTAGATTATTTTCTATTTAAACTGTGGTATGGCTGACTGGAAGAGGGAATGACAGATGAAATTAAGCATTTCTATACACAAAGTAACCCATATGAAAAGAAAAAAAAAATCGTAAATGTCCATTCTCATTGGTGGGCTCTATTTTAATTAATGCCACTCAGGGCAAGGATCCTGGAAACACTGCAGACTTGTACAAAACTTAAAGAGTCTGGATAAAGACAGAAAGCATATCAGGAATGATTAGAAGAAAAATGGAGATTCCAAATGGATATCAGAAAAGGAACCCCTGAACTCCTCTTCCCCCCCCCCCCCCACTATAGGGAAAACCCTATAAAATAGCCTCTTTAGCTTGGATGGACACAAACAGAGATGTAGAAAACAATTAATGATACTGAAAAAGTGAACAGGGAATCATTATTCTTCCTTTCTTGAAATATATGTAATAGGGGACACACAATTTAATTATCAGGCAACAGGTTCAAAACAAACAAAGTGAATTACTTCTTCATAAGGAGCATAATTAAATTGTCCCAGAAAGTTGTGGAAACTTGAATGAATGAGCTCAAAAACTGACTAGACTTTTTCAATGACTATATATCAGTTAGGAGCTATTAACTGCAATGTCAAGTCCTTAAGCCACTGCCTGCCTGCAGGATTTGCCAGGGATAAGATTTCACTATAAATGTCTTCTTAGATATACACTTTCCCTAAGGATCTGCCACTGACCACTCTGTATCTGTCATTATACAGCTGTTTTTAAGTTCTTTTCTTATTTTATTTTTGGTTTATGAATTCCAGAACTGGAAAAATGTGTTTGATTAATAAAGGTTTATAGCCTGTGGGAAGGGAAGTCTGTTCTGAAAGACTTAAAAAAGCACATAAATCTACCAAGGAATGTTCAGCTTGGATAGACTATAGAGATGGGGAGGGTTAATTTTGAGCAATAAATGTAATTGGATGCACCCAGTCATTCTTCCACTTAGCCTTTACCCTACATCTTTTCAGGCAGCTTCTACATCCACACTGAAGTCTGAACTTGTCCTTGTTCTTGGATGGTCAGGATACTGATTGTAAAAGAGTTGTTCTCATCTGGATGAGATTCATCTGAATCTTATTGCTGAACAGATGGAAATCGGGTGCTTGGTCTAGGTTTCCTCAATAGTCAATGATATCACAAAATCAATGAGTCTTTACAGATTCACCTTCAGAGGCTTCTTTTCTTTGCGGGCAAGCTTTCAACTAGGTCCCTAACTTTAAGAAAAGTTGGAGATAGCAGAGATAAAGTCTACCTGAAATTCTAGTTGTTTACCCAAACAAACCAACAAAGAATCTGAAAGGACAAAAACATACCAGAAATCACCAGGTAAAAGAACATGATGTACAAGTCATCACAAAGAATGTCAGGAAACAGAAAGTCCCTATAGAAGGAGAAGCTCAGAAGTGTTGTGAGTTCTGTAAATGAGATAGGTATGACTGTACACCTTATTATTGCTCCCTGATGAGCCCACATTGAGCTTAGTCATCCTGGAGTTGAAAAGATATCTGTCAGGAAAAGAGAATTAATTTTGTGGTAGTGTGACTGATTTTCACCATGTGTTAACAAGAGATTCTTGTCCCACAGTGCAGGTTTTTCAAGAGTTTCTTTTTTGAAGAAAAATCCTTATTGAGACCAGGCTGAGTTATTTGTTGACTCTTGTCACATGATTTACAATATCAGGTTATTGGTATTTTTTTCTTAGAGCATCAAATTGTGGAATGTAATGATGTTTTTGAAGATGTCTGCTTTTGCCTAGAAAGGAACTGCTGTTCTCATAGTAACTGGAGAAAAACCTGAAGAGACAACCTTACAGAAAAAAAAATGATTCTCAGAAAATAAATAAAAAGTGTATAGAACTTTCCTATTGTAGAAATTTCACACTGCAGGGGCCAAGCTTCAGGTTCTTAATACCTTTAGAAATAAATGGTTTATTTTTCTAAACATCCATTCCTTATTCACTCTTTTAAAAACTTTAAAAATAATTATGATGTACAACAACAAATTCTGAAGATTTGTATTAAGTCAAATAAAGGGAACATAAAACCTCTGCTGTGATTCAAGAAGTCTGACTTTGCTAAATTGCCCCTCTACAATCTATCATGCTCAAGAGAAATGAAGCAGATGCCTAACAATACAGTTCTTTATCTGCAAGGACTTAGCACATGCTTAACTTAATGCACTAAGAATAGCTGAGTTCATGAAGTTAATCTTCAGAGGCAGTGAATCTTCATTCTGAAGACTCTGCTTTTTCTTAAAAAAAAAAAAGAAAAAAAAAGAAAAAAAAAAGTTTCTTGAAGAATATCAATTTCCTGTTCAGTCTGAACTTTTTTTTTTTTTTTAATCTTCTTTCTCTTTGAGCAAAAATAGCCACCAAACGTCCTTTAAGATCCCAGGATGCATCATATTTCAAAATGGGTCACCTTAATCCAAATCAGCAGTTGAACACAATCTTAAAACAAAAAAGAGCTTCTTAACCCATCTGAAATATTTTGTTGTTCTGAGCAATTGTACTTCAGTTTTAGGGGAGTTCTTTTTCTGAGAAAAATCCAAATTATATATAAAACTCAAGAAACCTATTTCACATCAGAAATTCTCATTAGTTGAAAATTGGTTTAGACTGGTTCTACGAAATGTGTTCCTAAAAATGAACACTTGTATAAGCTTGTTGCCATGGACTTGGCTTCTTACTTAAGAGTACAAATTCATGTTGCTTTTGGAAAAAAAAAAAAAAAAAAAAAGCACACTTCAACACATCGGCATTTCTAAACCTCTCTGTAAGAGTTTTAGGTAGATGTTGTCAGGTATTATGTCGGTTGCATTTAGTCAGAGCATAATGAAGAGATTTTAGATGGAATTGACAACATCAGTTTAAGACAATTTGATTTTTTTCCAAATATTACTGGGCTTTTTTGCCCTAAACCATAGCAAAGTCAAAGTAATGAATTGCTAGACATGAGCATTTTATGGCCTTTTGTTATTGCAGTGGAGAAAAAATAAAATAATCTGGCTGTATTGTGTTTAATAGTTGCTGTGCACCCAACCAACAATTATTAAAAGATGCAGTCAAATACCAATATGACCTGAAATGCTTCATTGCATTATGCTGCAGTACCTGCAGCTTGTGCTTTATAGACCATATTCACATGGATTTAAGTGCTAAGCCCAAGTAATATTTGTGTGACAGTGTTCCCCAAGGAAAACTCAGACATTGCAGTAAGTGATGTTGATGAAACAGTTAGCAGCACTATTGATTACACCTAGGCAGGATAAAGCACTCTCTCAACATGGTGCAAAGGGCTGCTAGCTCAAAATTATTCTGCAAAGGTAAGGTAGTAGTAGACTAAGAGTCTGACTGGGTGAATGTACTATAACACATACAACATAATATATATATATATATATATAAAATGTGAGACGTCACAGATATATATCACAAATATTGTACATATGATATATATGACATATACCAGAAAACTCAAGTAGTTCCATATCCCCAAAATGATGGCACAGCATCCTGCTACTTCATATTTATACAGGGGGAACTGTTATTTGAGCTGACACTAACTAATACCTGACATTACCAGATATCCTTTATTTTGTTTGTAGAAACCTAAAAGTTTCCTACTGGAGCTGTGAACCTTGAATAATTAATACATATCTATTGAGTCTGTGCTGGCCAGGAGGCTTCTAGAAACTCTCTGCAGACTACCCAATACTTGCAGATCACAGGATGAAAATCACTTTAATTATCCAAACATGAATAAATTTGGGATTTAAGTTCCTAATTGCAAGAGTGTGGCTGCGTGTCAGAGCTTTCCAAAAAAAGGAATGGCAACATCATTTCTAACTGGCATCAAACTCAAACTTGATTGATTTATGAATGAGATGATAAAAGTCCTAAGCATTTCATTTTAGGACTATCTGATAGCTATGTTTCCCTGTACGATGCTGTTGAGCACGACCCTAAGGGAAAAATTTAGATAAAACTAGAGGATATGTGCATGATCACACATTTAGAGATGTTTCGTAGTTAAGATTTGTGTGTGATATACACACCTACCTGTAGCTCCTGTCACACAGTGCTGAACGCACAGCTATATACAATAATTTGGATGATTTTGGAAAGCATCAGTCATTGCACAGATTTTGCATGCTTGGATGGACCTATTGCACTTGAGTTGTTCAGCTGGTTTCCATAGAGGTCTTTAGTACTTCCAATACCATAACCTCAATTTCTAGATAGTTTTTACTAGTTTTCTACCCTAAGATATAAGAATACAGGCTGTAATAAGTATGGTTTAAATTGTAAACTACTGACTTGAAAAAAATCAAAATATGTTTGGAAAATTAAATGCAACAGAATTAATGTATATTGAGAAATCTCTGCCTACTCCATGAAATACAGTAGCTGAACATAGTCTGATTTTAATATCACTTTTATTTTGAGTTAAAACAATTTGTCTTAAATATTCCTGAGTATGATTTACCTAACCCATTTCATGGCATAGGTGGAGCGACTTGAGTGTGGCATGGTCAGGAATATCCTCCCTGTCTGTCACTGACTGTAACTTCCTTTACATCCATTAAGAAAAATGTAAATTGTTTCATGTGGATTTGCAATATGTTTTCAACATTTTAATTGCTTTAAAGGACAATTAAGTTAGACAAACACATTTTTTAACATATGCAATGCACTCTTTCCAGGACGTCCTTCTGATGGTTTGAGCTCTGTTGCATTTTTAAATTCAAACAGGCTGTGATGGGTTTTATGACTGAATCCTTTTTTTTATTGTTGTTGTCCTATTGAAGACAATAGCAGAAGTCCACTCACTTCAAGGGGAAAAGGATTTGGCACTACTGAAGAAGATTGGTTAAAGTGCCTGTGCCTGAAAATGACTTACTAGGGACATGATCACTCTTTTGCAGATGGTTTAGATTGCCTCTCTAGGATCTGTCTGCAAATTTTATACTTAATGTTATCTGGTTAAAATTTTAATGAAGACAGTTAAGCTAAGCTGCTGTCTTACAGAGCGGACATCTTATTCTTTTACTGACTAAGCTAGAGTTGAGGGACACAGAAATATCACACAAGTCCTGGTCTCTGGGAAAAAAAGATTGTAACCTTTGAGGCAGATTAGTGCAATGCAGTGCCTTGATTCACTTTAATATTGAGCCAGAAAGTGTGACCTATGTTTATTACATATCATATGTTTATATCTGGCCTTTAGGATATATTTCTGCTTGACCAGAGCCAGAGTCAGGAGAGTCAGGTAATTCAGACAACTGCATCAACTTCTTCCTTTTTTTTTTTTTTCTTCTTCTTCTTACTTTTTATTCCTATCGCCTGAGTCTATATACCCACTGGGTTACAAAAGGTCTTTCATTAAAAATCCAGACATAAATCCTGAGGAGAACACAACAGTCCCTTCTTCCACCTGCCCTAAATAGTAGCCAAAAAGATATTTCTTCAGATTAATGGGTGTCCCTTCATCTTCGTGACATTAACACTAAGAGGAAGAGGGAGTCTTGCTTCCTTGCAAAATATCTTAGAAAGGTCCTTAAAGCTTGTCTGTGGAAGGACACAGAAGTAGCTTTCTATCTCCTTGCACTGAGGTAGAAATTAAAGTTATGTTACCCATCTCCTGGGAGATTGATTTAAACACTGCTACTGTTTGAAGGCTGCTGATGTGCACTTTTTGCATAGATGACCTTAGAGATAAACGTACTCAACCACAGCTCCGTGGGAGGCAGCAAGGCTTGATTCCCAGGGACAGGAGCTGTGACTTTGTAGAATGCTGGCTACAACATTTAGGTAGGGGTAAGGAAACTAGGTTTATTTCCTGTGACATCCTTCTTCTTTTCCTTACCATTTCCTTAACCCAATAGCTATCAAATGTAAAGCATGTAATCAGTTGTGGGAGAAGATAATGTCTCAACTGAAATGGTTTCTTGGTCTTTAGCTCTAAATTGCAGCAATGCGGAGCTCTGTAGCTGCAGCCCTCAAAGAGATGTCCTCATCCATACAAGAGACAGCTTAAGATAAAGAAAGAAAATCAAAAGCAAAAAAATAAAAAGGAAAAAAAAGGAAAAGGAAAAGGAAAAGGAAAAGGAAAAGGAAAAGGAAAAGGAAAAGGAAAAGGAAAAGGAAAAGGAAAAGGAAAAGAGAAAGAAAAAAAGAAAAAGAAAAAAAAAAGAAAAAGAAAAAGAAAAAGAAAAAGAAAAAGAAAAAGAAAAAGAAAAAGAAAAAGAAAAAGAAAAAGAAAAAGAAAAAAAAAGAAAAAGAAAAAGAAAAAGAAAAAAAAAAAAAGAAAAAGAAAAAGAAAAAAAATTAAAAACACTTCCTTTTGACACTGAAGTACTTGTCTGTGTTGCCCTATGTCCTTGCACTGTGCACACTTGAGAAACTTCTTTCTGTCTTTTCAAACCCTCACACTACAAAGTTAATGACAGATCTACCCTATGACTTTTCTTCCTAAATTTAAGCAAGCCCAATTCTCTCTTTCTCTTCTTGACATTCAGATGTGATATATGCTCACCTGACTATAGGATGCCACATAAATATATAGAGAGGAATTGCTCTGGAAGGGCTCTAAGTGGCCCTCTAGTCACTCCCTCTCTCTCAAGACAAGGACAACTATTTCCAATCCATATCTGATAGATTTTATTCACCTTCTTCTGAAAAGGTATCCTGCAGCAGAGATTTCACTGTCCCCCTGCAGGCTGGTTGTGATCAGTCTTGATCTCAACCTCCCTTTCCTTCAGCTGAACAATTCAGTCAAGCAACTTGGTCACTCTCAGATCTCCGTTCTGGATTCTCTCCAGCTGCACCACAGTTTTCTTCGGCTATTGTGTCCGTAAATGGATGCAGAGTTCAGTGAAGAAGAAATCTTTGCTTATGTCTCCCTGAAGGGTGTTTGTCTCTGCAAATACCTTTCTTATTTCCAAGTTTTTCACTAATCCTGGGGATCCAGCCAACAGGCATCATATTTGCTTAGGAAACAGCAGGATGTAAATGTGTGGAAAAAGCCTGCTTTGGATAAAGGGAAATATGTATCACAATGTTTTGAAGTTTTTCATGAATAAGGATGTCTGAAACAACTGTATAATGTAATCTCTCAACCTTGTATGAATGAGTACATGTCCCTGTCCACTTGTGCTCTGCAAATCTGGTTCCAACACTTCCCACTCTCTTCTGCTAGGTACAGAGACGTATCATCCACCCTTGATGCAAGGAGCTCTAACATGGTGAGGTGCAAAATGCTAGGCTGCCACTTGGACATGGGCTTGTCAAGTCAGAAGATAAGGTTCAGTTTGGACTGATAACTTTAAGAGCTGTTGGAGGATTTGGTTTGAACCACAACTGGTTGACAGCAGTCTGACAGAGACTTAGGAACTTTTCTCTATCCATCATCAGCTCTTTCTTTGCATAGTTGTTTATTTGCCATTCACAGAAGTAAAGTTTTATTGAAATCAAAAGCTTGGACCAGAATTCAGTCTTAATTCCTACAAATAAATAAATAAATAAATAAATGTAAGACTTAATGCCTAAGTAAAGAAAAAAATATTAAAATATATTAAAAGGAAAAATAACAACAACAAAAAGAGAAACTAAGTCCTCTTTGGGTTTCCCTTGAATTTTCCTACACTGTTTGAAATACAGTCTCTTTGTGACAGGCACTTATCTTGCATCTCTAGTGTATACAGTAGGTTGCAGGCTCCAAGCTGAATCACGAACAATAGTTTCAATACCTTTACATGTGTGTTCGTAACTTTACATGACCAAGACTTTCTAATCTGGGAGTATCGAGCTAGACAGTTATACACGAGCATTTAAGGAAATGTCCTTGATTTCAAGTACAATGACTCAAATGGGGGTTGTTTTTCTAGGAATTCTCTACAGAACCTTCACTCACAAATTGGCCATTTGTGGGCAATTAATGTCAGGCACTCAAGTATGAATCTGTTGCCTACAATTAAATTCTTTGGAAACTTTGGCTGATTTTACTTAAACCTTGAATTTGATCCTGGATATAAAAGTGCTGTAAAGATTAGATCTGCACATGTCCAGATCCACTGTACATTTACTGAAACAGTAACAAAACAAAAACAAACAAAAAAAAACCCCACAGTTTCTTGTCAAATGAAGAATTTAAAGGTCTTAGATCAGGAAAAGCTTACAAGTTTGTAAAACATTTCTGGAAGCTCACCAAAGCTACAATGCAAGCCTGTCTTTTTTAATGCTCAATGAATTGCATTATCAACCTTGGAATAAAAAAAAAATAAACTATAAGACCACTTTCAAATCTTATTTTGATAATTAACATGCACAAGTCATAGAAAGCAAACAGCAACCTTCCCCTGGACACCTACTCCTCATTTGCACATGCTAATTGCTTACATTTGCATACACATATGAAAACAGAGCACTTTCCCCATTAGTGCTGATCACATTCCTCATTAAGTTAAGTAAATATCCCCAAAATACAAACACAGTTGTAGCTAAATTTAACATTATGTTACGTAGATTAACAGCCAATGAATTCTTTTGGCTTTTGGCTGTCCTGGGTGGTAGTTTTAGTGGAAAAAAACAACCGCATGCCTTGTTGTTGGAAACAAGACAGACTCTGGCCAGGTCACCTCCTGACACTGTTATGGGTTTGGTCTATAGCTGTCAGATATTGGAAAGCTGAGCAGCTGCTGGCACAGACTGCTCATCTGCGTGCTGCTAATATAACATTTCCTCTGTGTGACTTGTGAATACAGATCTATTCAGAGCTCACATTGCTTCTCAATCAACATGATCTCTGCAGATCCTTACATTATAAACAGTGAGAGGGTGTGGAGAGAAGGGTGCAGAGAACCTTTTCCTGGAAGTTAGGATGGACATTACAGTATGATAGATGATAGTTTGTGGATGGCATTTTGGTGGGTCTGGTTAAAAAGCATGGAGATTGTTTGTTTTAAAAGTTATGTGAAATCATTCAGACTACAACACAAACACCTTGATAATACGGAAATTCAGCACAGGAGATAACAGGTGAATAGATCATCACACCAGGATGGATACAGGCAGAGGGAAGAGTGTCTGGAAAGTTGCCTTGTGGAAAAGGACCTGGGAGTATCGGTCAATAGCTGGCTGAGTATCAGCCAGCAATGTGCTCAAGTGGCCAAGAAGGCCAACAGTATTCTTCCTGGCCTGTATCAGAAAAAGTGTGGCCAGTAGGACTAAGGCAGTGATTGTCCCTCTGAACTCAGCTCTGGTGAGGCCTCACCTTGAGTGCTGTGTTCAGTTCTGGATCTTTAACTACCAGAAGGACACTGAGGCCCTGGAGCATGCCCAGAGGAGGGCTATGAAGCTGGTGAAGGGCCTGGAACAAAAGTCCTGTGAGGAGCTGCTGAGGGAACTGGGGGTGTTTAGTCTGGGGAAGAGGAGGCTCAGGGGAGACCTTATTGCTCTCTGCAACTACCTGAAAGGAAGCTGTGGGGAGCTGGGGGTCAGCCTCTTCCCCCAAGCAACAAGCAGTAGAATAAGAGGGAATGGCCTCAAGTTGTGCCAAGGGAGGTTTAGGCTGGATATTAGGAAAAACTCCTTCACTGAAAGGGCTGTGAGGCACTGGAACAGGCTGCCCAGAGTAGTAGCTGAGACACCATACCTGGAGGTATACAAAAGACACATAGTTGTGGTGCTAGGGACATGGTTTAGTGGTAGACTTGGCAGTGCTAGGTTAAAGGTTGAACTCGATAATCTTGGAGCTCTTTTCCAGACTAAGTGATTGTATGATTCTGTGATATTTAGCTTAAATCCACATCTTATGTTGGATGAATAATACCTAAGTTGTATACCACAGACTTTGAAAATAACTTGGTGTTTGCATGTTCTGGATTTTCCAAAAACATGGCCTATATACAGTTCTCTAGAAATGGCCTGAGCAAGCCAGCTGAGCTGAGCTTACATTTGCTTTGCACCAGCATTCACAGAATACCAAGATATCTGTCCTAGTCTGCAAACTTATTGTTCTGTCCAGGTGTACTGCTGCAAGCACAAGTGCTGGCCTAAAGAGAGTAATCTGCTGAAACCCTTCAGTATTTCATTAAGGATGAGGGACATACACTCATTTTTCCTCATGGCAAGAAGCTATCACTGGGTAAGCTGAAAGATGCACCTCCAAAAATGGTTTTGGTTAAAGAATGCTTTGAAATTCTACAAGAGATTTGAAGCAGGGTAGAGAGGAATTTACAGGTAACAACCATGACGGTTTTCAAGATAGAAGAAATCTTGGTAGAAGGAACCTCCCAAGTTGAATAAACAGCAAAGTCAATGATGAGATACAAAAATAATGGATGAAAATAATATATCTTGCAATGCTGATGTATATTTTATACTTGTAGCTGCACAAATTCTGCATCGACTGTTTCAGCTCTAATAGAAGATATGTGAGTCATAAATAATGAGAATCATGCTTATTGTGGAGGCAAGGTCAAATGAATAAGATTGCTAGGATGCAAAAAGTGAGCAAGGGAAATTATTAAAAAAAAATACAAAACTGTATAAAATAAAATGCTCCTTTTCCTTGAATACCATGTGTAGTTGGACACAACAGAAATAAAAATGATTCTATAATATGTGGCAGCAATTATTAAATTGTGAGATTATTTCACTTACATGAGAAAAAATGAACCAGAGCATGATGAAGGTGTATAAATAAAGAAG
The DNA here is from genome assembly GCF_047663525.1 of Anas platyrhynchos. NCBI lineage: Eukaryota > Metazoa > Chordata > Aves > Anseriformes > Anatidae > Anas > Anas platyrhynchos. The sequence continues at coordinate 76,203,798 of NC_092590.1, forward strand.
CTGTACAGATAAAGTAGCTGGAGAATTCTGGTTAGTACTTTCTTAAAATTCTAGAACAGACAGAATTTTTTGAAATTGAAAGGCAGCAAATCTTAAACCAGAAATCAAAATATTTTTTTCCATTAAAAATCACAATTAACACCCTTGGAATTTATTGCTACATGATATTGTGGCGATCATAAAGTTAATAACTTTAAAGATGTTTTTAGTAGAGCTAATAAAGCTGAAATTCCTACAGATTTGTATCCCAAATCCTTCCTGTTCCCTTGCCTCAGTTTCAACTTCTCTTGCTTGATTAAGGAAGAGATTCACATCTGTGTATTCCTGATTCACATCTGTCCTGGGCAGGACTCACAAATTGATTGGGTAGCAAGTATTTCTGAAAGGGATAAAATTAATACCTTAATAAAAACAATTTTTCCTCTTTCTTTCTTTTTTTTTTTTTTTTTTCTTTCTTTCTAAAAGGCTGTTGGAGCTTGGTAGTTTGAAGACTTTCTTGGTTGTAACTGAGCAAGATGTTCAAAAGAGAAAATGATAAAGAGGCTATCTGATCAGTAAGTACAAGAGATCCTGCCTATTCATAGACAAATGTGATTTATTCTGTACTGCAGCTCAGTTTTCACCCTGGAGAAGCTTCTGAGACCTAAATACCACCAGGTCTGGGATGCTGTAATAGATTTTGCATGCTTTTCCAGTATCACTTGAGCACTGAAGCCAGATAATGCTCCAGCTGAGCAAGGAGGCCAGGAATAAGCCACTGATGAGGACTACTCTTCTCTTGTCCCGTCCAGCTTCACAGCCAGCTGGAGGAGCATGGAAGAGATGGAGAGCCGTGCCTGGCTGAATGCAGAGGCGCTGGACCGGTACATTTCCTGGGGGAAAGCCAGGGCTGGAGCCCAAATTTAATGTGAGAACTTGAAAAAGTAACAGAACATCTAGATTAGGAAAATTTGCTAACATATTACTGTTGGAAACATCACATGTCAAACTAAGCATGTTACCACCATCCTAGCTGCAAGTGGTATATCCCACAGTAGTTGGGGATATTTATTTTACATTCAGTTAAGCTTTCTATTTTCTCTGACCTTTTCTCCAAGAAATAAGGATATTTCTTTTGTTTCTGATTTTTTTTTTTTTTTCAGTTTGCAATACTAAAAGAGCATATGCTATTTCAAGAGACTGATGAGTGTGTGCTTTCAATCTAACATAATTTACCTAGGATAAAACAAAACTATGTGCAAGAATAAAATATCTGCAAAGGACATTTTATTGTGTCTATCTTTTCTGTGTAATCATTGAGCAGTTTTAAAAATAAAATGGCTTCTGCCATCACACAGAGGTTGAGATTCTTCATAATTTGGAAGTGTGATAAAGGACAAAAAATCCCAGAAGTTATATCAGGTGTGAGACACCCTATGCAAGTAAACGTTTTTTTTCTTTTTTTTTCTGCACCATAGAGCATTATTGACATTTTTAATCAGTATATTTTCATTTAGAGCCCTCTGCATTGTATAGTTTGCGCAGAAAACTTTTCCATTTGTGTTCTTTAAGCCCATGATGAAATGACCTTTGGAAATGAGACTCCAGGCCATATTGTGTCTTCTTGATCCATCTTTACTGTAGGGAGCCCATAATAGATTAGATATTGCAGTTAAGTTATGAAAAACAGGTTTCAATGGGTTCCAATGAGAACAGCTTTCTGTGGAGAAGTCCCATTTGTTACTATTTCAAAAATCTGTGTTTGGTGAATTTAAATGTATCCCTACTCTTGCTGAGTATCTGTACAGTATTTCTACTCTTACTGAAATAGCCTTTTTATGGGAATTTACAGGAATGGAAAAAATGTAGAAATGAATGAATTTTACTAATAGGTCAGACATATTTGCAGCTTATTCAAGGGATATTAAACAGCAAGACTTTGATGTGGGAGGTGTAAAAATGCATCCTTGAAATTCTCATTTTTCTGTCATTTTAGGAAATGTATGTGCATGCCAAAGTATCTCGTTGTTCTCCTGATGTTTTTATCAGATCCATGCAAAATGCAGTTGGTTCCAGCCTTGAAATGCAAATTTGTCTTACACTGCTCTTGCTGCCAGTAGGAAGACTAAAAATACATATGTAATGATGTTCCTGGAACGTTTGCAAATGCCTTTAGATGATGATTCCAGTTTTTTGCTGCTATCCAGAATAATGTTAATTTCACAGGCTCATTTTCACCAAAATGTATAGAATTGTATTTAGAAAAAAAATAATCTCTGAAGATAAAATGCCTTAACTATTGGAAAATCTTTGCCAAGTAGGTAGGTCACCAAAATGGAGCCTGAACAAAGAAAAGAAGAAATAGTTTTGCCAATTTATTATGCTTACATCTGTTTTCATGGTTTTCTTGTTACTTTAAACATTCTCTGCAGAAACCCAGAACAGCCCACAAGACTGGTAATTCAGGAAGGCTTATAATTGAGGCAGATCTATTTAATTTCATTGAACAGAGAAAAATGAGAAAAGCAACTAAAAAGTTAGAAAAAGAAGCATAATCATCATAACCAAAGCCAGTTGTTACAAAGGCTTCTGACTAATGCCAGCAGAGATTTTGAAAATGGAGATTTTTTAAAGCTAGTGCCTAACAATATGGATTTAGGAAAGCATACAAAAGCGCTTCCTTAAAACTTGTAGTCAGGAAAAGTTTTTGCTAAATTAAAGTTTTAAAACCATCCTCAGCAGAACTATATGGATTTCTAGAGGCAAGGTACTAGTTTTCAAGAAGAATTTATGTCCCTATGTTGATTTTGATGGGAACAGGAACCTCTTAGCTCTTCTGAAAAACAAACATTTTATAATTTTGATCTGTTAAACCTAGAATGGCAAGACAGGACACATTTACTCAATCTCTTGTTCAAATAAGCTCTATGTCATATTTCTAAATATATATGTAGTTGTGGAATTCATCTTGCCCAATTTAAAATAATAAAAGTGAATATTGCCATTTGACTTGGTTGTCCATATTGCCCTCAGTCAATGGAGAGAAGAAGCACTGATGAGAAATGAATGATCACATTCTTAAGTAGATGCTTAAAATTGGTCACATGAATTTTCCCCTACAAGGGCACATTTTTCTCCACTGTCTCTAAAAGGAGTTTAGGTAGGATGGGTGTCAACACCACAGATGTCTGAAATTTGAAGAGATACATCTTGCCCTGGATACTAAAATCCAAGCAACAAGCTGTGAATGTTTTAGCTTTTTTTTTTCTTTTTTTCTTTTTTTTTTTTTCTTTCTTTCTTTCAGTTTTAATGTATGACATGATGATTCTCCTTTTAATTACTTTTTTTCATGGTGTGCACAAGTGGAAGAGATTTATTCTACTTGGTGAATTTAACTTCATACTTGGTGCAATAAAGAAAGTGAAAGCGCACTTAAGAGGTATAAAAAATCTTGGCTCTCAAACCATAAAATTTCTGCAGTGTGGGTATTTCAGGTGTCTTATTACTGAAGGTGATTAAACCAGCCTAAATTGTCATTGATGATAGGAAATCAGTATCAGTGGTATAGTAAATCTATATGTTGTCTGGATAGCAGTGAAAGGTTAAATACCAGAAGCAATGATATCTGCTAACAGTATAGAGGGAGTTTTGAGAGATACTACTTACAAAACTCTGGAGAAAGAAGCTTTAAGTTTTAATTTTGAGTGACTCAAAGGGAAATTCAGTTCCCAGAAAATTCTTGGTCCTTTGATGAGAGCAGACTTTGCTATTGTAACTATAGTTTCTAAAAATGCATGGTAATATCATCCATACTGAAAACTAAATGTAGGTTGATAATTAACTGCAGAAAAGTATTTAAAAACTGTACAGTATTCACAAAGAAAACAAGAAACTGAAATGCTTAGTAAAATTACAGATTTTTAATGAGAATCAACTCGTTCTTCACTTCACTTTAAATTGCTATTGAAGGCTGTTTCAGTCACCATCCTATATGCTAAAAGGCACACTCCAAACCTAAACAGAAATGAAGGCTTTGCAGCATGTTACAGTATTAGACATTGGTGCTTAGGAACAAGTCTTCCTGAAGGCTTCTGAGATGAAGGCAAATGCCTTTTTTTTTTTTTTTTTTTTTTTTTTTTAGCTATAGCATGTCAATTGGTTGAAGAAAAAAAGAAAGGAGAAAGCAAAAGAAAAAAGCAATCTATTTCTGAAACATAATAATGCATCAACAAAATAAGAAATGGGATTGAAAAAGGAAAATACATTTGCAGAGGACAGAATCGGACAGGAGGAAGAATTTATAGCACTGTGCTAATTTTGTAATCTTGGACCCTGAGCTAGACAGAAGAATGACAGAAAAGGACTTTATCTAATAGATGTGACAGAAGCGATGAGAGTGAAGGATGATAATTTTCATCTGAACTGCTACCAGAGATTCATATTCATAGATTTAAGTGTTAAACTTTCTCATAAAAGTGAAGTGTTTACACTTAATATGTTTAGATATTAGAACCAGGAAGAGCTTCTCCTTCCACCTCATCTTCTATATCTTTTGGCATAAATGAAGTGTCTTGAATATGTTAGCAAAATCAGGTAAGTGCCTGCTGAGTCTGTTTGCTCGTTCACTCACATTACCAAATTGAAAGAGTTGTAGATGTGCTTGTAAACAGCAAGCTATGGGCTTATGAACTTATTGTGCTTCAGAATTATGCAAGTCACATAGTCTTGCACATTTACTCGTGCAGCATTTTCAAACCAGCAAGATCAGGCAGGGTTTCTAAGGGGATAGGAGGCCCACTTGCTGAAAAACATTAGGGTCAGTGTTTCAGTAGTTGGCAGCCTGCCCTTTTAAATAGTGGAGCAATAGGCAATGAATCAGCTTTACCAGTATTGAAACTTCAGCTTTTTACTTAATTGCATAATTGTATTTTGGTCAAAGTTTTGCTTAAGCTTCTGAAAAGCTGAAGAAAACTGCCAGGATGCCTGAACTGCAGCATGGCTTTCACACTCAACATTTTGACACTCTCTCTGTAATTGTAAGATAAGCCCAGCCAGCAGCAGCTCATCTTTTACATTTCCTAGCTTGGGCTATGGTGTTGTCCACCGGAAAGTTCCAAGTGGACCTAAAATCTGTATAGTCAGAACTGTTTTTTTTTTTTTTTTTTTTTTTTTTTTTTTTTTTTTTTTTTTTTTTTTTTTCCCCTATCAAACATCCGCTCTCTTCTTATGCAGCCGTGGGGGATTTGTGTGTTCCTCTCCTCTGTTGCTCTGTCAAATAGGTTTGGCTTGATTCTGACTTGTCTCTGGGCCCTCCATGAAGACCTAAGACATCTCTAAGACCTAAGGTATGCCGCTGTGGGGAAGGTAATGACTCTAAGATTTGGCTTGTCTTGTCCAAGTTGTTCTAGTGTCACACCATCATCTCCTCCACTTACCCTTGCAATTTCATCACACAGCTATATCATTTTGAAGTAGAGGAGAAGCGACTGTTCTTATGCTTCATCATTAAAAGGAATAAAGCACCTTGCCCATTTTCTTTTGCATTCCCTCACTGGAAACCTACCACAAAGCGCTTGGCATTAAATACTCATGAACTTTCACAGACTTTCTCAGCCTGTCCCAACTCCACTGATGGTGTCCTACACCTACTGAGGTGTTGTCACACGAATGCAGACTTTATGATTGTCTATTAAATATATTTTTCATTTGCTTTCTTCCTTTCTTCTCCTCAGCCCCTGAATAAGAGAAGGTCAAATAGCCTAGATGATCACCTCAACTCCTTTCCAGTCCTGTTTTCTGTAATTCTGTAGGTAAAAATTGCAGTCTACTCATACAGCCAGTTCACTACTCACCTTCACATTTTGCTTGGAAATCCTTTGTTGTGTTGCCAATGAAAAGGGAGCCAGCCTTGGCAATGATTAGGCAGATAGTTTAATGAGGCTGCTGCTTTTCAGGCTGATCAGATTGTTTGATGATTCTCTCTCTGTCTCCTACCTTCTACAAAGTCTCTTGCCTGAACTCTCTGTGGCAGTGACTCCCTCTCAGTCTGATATTTGCACAGTACCCAGTGCAATGAAGCTCTGGCTCCCTAGTGTTGCTAGGTAAATATTCCTTTTTTATCTTTAGAAAAGTAATAGTTCTGAGTGGACACAACTTGAGGCTTCACACCAATTATTAGCAAAGATAAAAGATCCTGTCGTTCGCAGCAGTAAGAAGTTCTCACTGAACTGTAGCTTTCCCTTTTTATAATGAGTCACTACGCCAAATAATGTGCATGTATTGCTCAAATAACAGAAATGACATAGATTAACAAAATGAATGTGGGAACTTAATTTCTCTGTCAAATACTGGTAGTCAAGACTGCAGAAAACAAGTATCTACTACTGCTCTTAGGCATTTCTGTGAAGTTTGGTAAGTCTGTTTACCACTGAAATATTTTAAATTATGTATTTAAAGTAAAACTCTGCTATCAATATCTGAATGAAATAATCGGTAAATAACAATTTACCTTTTAATAGGTAAAGATTTATGGTTATAGCCACAAACAACAAGATCAAGCACAGATCTGGACTATAGGCCTGATGCAACGCTATTTGAGTTGGTTATTCATGTTAATTCATTCCCATCACCAAGTCTGTTAGGTCACAAAGAACTTCAGGTCAGGTCTGAGGATAACGTGGGACCTGAGAGCAGAATTCACGTTTCTTCTCTCTCTCACATAAACCTAAATGATGAGATGAGTTATACAATATCCGGAGTCTTAGCTGGCTCACTTCTCTCCCATCAAGGATTCACACTCTCAGAAGTTCAGTTCTTCTTAAACTTCTCAGAAGCTGGGACAGCACACTGTCTAATACTGATGGCGTACCTTCAGCATGTTTGAAATCACGAATAAAATGAACTCAGCCACCCAAAATATGTGATTATTTCTGCATAGCCATATTGCTTGAGGCATTCTGCTGTCTTTATTGCAAACTGATCTTCATGCTTACACGGATATCACACATTTATTTTGCAACGTGAATGTGACTAAATATTTTTTTCATGATTTGAAATAAAAAAAAAAAATGTACTTGAAGCCGTTAGAAGTGGCTGCTTTACCTCTGGTGGGATGATGTCAAGATGGTGAGAAAAGGTATGAAATAATAGAACAAAAAATAATATTGGCTCTGGGTAAGGTAGAGACTTAGGGTGGCATGATTTGTTTAGCCACTGACTGGTTAGAAGAGAGGAGTGTAGAGACTCCTGGCAAGGCAGTGAAGCAGATGGGCAACTTTGCCCGAACTAGAACTTTTTCCTCTCATAGAGAGAAATGCTGGAAGGATCTGTGCTAAAGGAAGTATAAATGAATATTTTAGGAAACCAGAAAGAGTTGGGCTGTGTCTTACCTGGTGCAAACTGGAAAGTAATGGAGCAGTGATCAGATGAGGATCACTTTTGCAGGGGTCAGACCTATTGGAGTCTTTCTTTCTCTTCACTTTGTGTGAAGTGGCTCAGAAAAAACCAAGGTCACCCCTACCTTGGTCTGTTAACACCAGTGCATTTGCATGGTTTATCGTCTAAGCGGGGCGTCAGTAGTAGAGCAAAGAGAACATATTCCATGATATATGAAGCATATGTAGCAAGACAAATTGGGACATTAGATTATACTTTGCAAATGTATTCCTATCCTTAAATAAAACATTTGCTACTAAAAAATCCATTTTAAGAAGGTAACCCAGAGCCAGACTGTGGGCTGCAAATCAGTGAGATAATCACATGGCAAGGCTTCCCGTTAGAAATGCTGGGGTCCAAATTCAGCCCTTGTGCAAGCTGGGGCAATTCTTCTGCTCTCTTACACTGGGTATGCATCTGGCAGCCAGGCTTTGGGCTTCTGCTGCACCCAGGGCACGCAAAAACATTTATTATTACAGCATGCTATTGCTCATGGGCTGCTAAAGGATTATCGGTAATTCAGGTGATTTGCAGAGAACTCCAGTAACAGTCTTTCACTGAGCCCTGTGCATGAAATAACAATGAAAATGCATTTCAGGATGGAAATATGCCTCCTATCTCTTACCCAGTCAAAAGCAATTCTACAGCAGTGAGGTGCTGTACTCTGAGATGGATTTTAAGCTCCTTTACACCAGTGGAAATTAGAGAAACTTCAGGTAGAAACAGTAGAGTTGCAGCAACACAAATCAATTCCTTTTTTCAGCTGTGCATGTAGGGGAGAGACTTTTTTTTTCCAAATAAAGAAGGACTGAATGGCAGAATTCTCTCCTTATATTTCTGTCCCTGTATATATACAGATGAATTTCAGGTAGAATCAATCAAGACAGGGTGAAGCACAAAGGAGATCAAGCAGTGTTGACAAGACATAGTTGGTGACAACAGTGGTTAATACCAAAGAAGCTGAGAGAGGATTTAGTGGCTATGGCACTAGTACATGGAGGCAGATACAGCAGAGACAGTCAGCAAAGATGCAGCAGGGACAGATTCAGCAGAAGCCAAAATAAATGAAAGGAGCATCTTAGTGATTTGAAAAATAAAAACCTCTTGGTGGTGTTTGTCCCCATCACCTCATGTGCTCAGCTGATGGTGCAATGCAAGAAGACTGTGACTTGGCAGGAGAATCGAACTCTTTAAGCAGCAAGGATATTGGCTGGGATCTGTTTACCTAGATAGCTATGTGGCCTCCATCACCATGCTCTGTGATGGCAGAAACAATGTAAAAATTCAAACTGCTGTATGCAGCTGAGATTATCCATTTTGCCTGGCAAATAAGCAGAGGGAAAGTTTCACCTCTGACCATGTGGTTGGCTGGTCTTGCAGCTCTACCATTTGATTTCTACTACTATCGTACATGGACTTTATACTATAATGTACTCTTTTAACCTGTGTCAGAAGATTATTTTTCATAAGGTCAGTGACATTTTTCAAAGAGCAAAACAGCAATTTTTTGCAGGACACTGCTGACACTTCCTGAGCACAGAGTTAGAAGCTTTCCTCAGCCACGCAACAGGGTGCTCAGAGCATTTCTGTACCAACATGAAAGGGCAAAAAGGAATTTCCATCGTGTGCCTTTTAACTACTTGGAGCATTCCTTTGGACAACAGATTCAAAGAACTGGAGACAACATGCACAAAACCGAGCTGAATAGGGATAAAAGAAACACAGTTCCAATGCTTTTGCCTAATTGAGAGCATCCTGCTGCAGTTTTCTGACAACACTCTGGTGTTATCACTTACTGACTGTACAAAAAAGGTCTCTAAAGCCCTGACCATGCTGATGGGCACACAGTTGAAGAGAACAAGCTGCCAGGCCCCCGCATGTGTTCAGCCACAGGACTGATAATTTATCGCTTCTCTCTTGAAGCACTGGATGCCATCACCATGGTCCAAAACCCCCCTGCAGTTCAGTGCTGATCCACTACAAAGGGTGAAATTTTAGTTTTTAATAAGACAACACAGGTGGAAGTTGGCAGAAGAGGACTCTTAGCTAGAAGAACATCTTGTTTAGAACTGACATGTTTGCTTAAATGTATTTTATTTATACATAAGAGATGGTATTTGTTCATGTGTGTTTGGCTGTCCTTCCAGACAAGGAACAATTTGAAAGAATTCACCCTGCAAGACCAAATCTTCTCCTCCCATAGCTGAAGGAGTACCTTCTTTTCCTCCATTACAAGCAAATAGTTTTTCTGTATGGAGTTTTCAAATGTATAATATTAAGAGTTACACCAAAAAAAAAAAAAAAAAAAAAAAAAAAAAAAAAAAAAAAAAAAGGTTTAATAGTGTGGGCAACACCCCAGTTTAGAAGAGAGAGTGAAGAACATCCTTCTTTCATTTTTTTTTTTTTCCTGCTCCTGCTTTTAACTTAGGCCAGCTGCCTCCAAATCTGTTCTGGCAGCTGGGTACCAGCAAGCCAAATCTGGACACATGCATTTCCAGCAGCAGCCCTTGATCATCAGCCACATCCCTCATCCTGGTCAGGGTGAAACTATGACTGTGGCCATACAGATTTTTAGGATTGCATCCACAATCCTCCTGTTGTCACAGTGATCTTGGAGCTATTTTTTTACTCACAACATGCTGCAAGACAGCCCAATGGTCAGTGTAATGATTTACTTTTGGTGTAAGGATCACCCAGCTCTCCGCAAAGCCATGCCAGAACAGTGGTGAGAGCTGCGCTGCATTTAAATGAGAGCTTGAAAAGCATTTGGAGCTGTTCAGATGGTAAAGACGTCTGCATCCACGTCCTTAGTACATGTTTATAAAATGACACGTATCTCTAAGTGCCAGTGCACAATTTTAAGCTCACCAGTGGCTTGCAAAAACTAAGACAATACAGTCTTGGCCACTGATCTGTTGAATCTATTACCAAAAGGAAAAAAAAAGTCCTCAAGAAACCATTCAGCACAGATGATTTCAATGAGCCTTGCCCCATCTCCTGCAGCAAGTTAATTTCCCACAGAAAATAATTGACAGAGAATGACATTTGCAACCCTTGTGTGAGAGAGACAGTCTCCGTATCTCAAAGCATATTTTTATGAGATTCTGGAGCAGAGCTGGCCTGGGATAATTGTTACTGGAGACACTGAGAAGTACTGAAAACACCAGCAGGCGTTTCTGAGTAAACCCAAGAAATTCTTAAAATGAAAAACACAGTGTGGAAGAAAACAAAAAAATAAAGGATAAAAAAAAAAAAACCTCTCCCCCCAACACAAACCCTACAGTTGTGAAGCAAAAGGAGCCCTCTGAAGACAGACCGTGATGCTGACTCCCTTCAGCTGAGATCTCTTGCCATCAAAGGAGATGCAAGTGTGAATTTTTCTCTCCTCATGCTCTGCCAAAAAAAAGTCTTTGATATTCTGGAGGGAATTAGAAGGAAAAAAAAAAAAGGAAAAAGAAAGCGAGTGAACTTCACTAACAGCCTTTTCCCCTTCCCTGCCCCTTGGCAAAAGTGCTGGTACTAATTTATGCAGTTGCTGTGTAGAGCTGGTCAGATATTCTCTGACAGAATGCTTTCCTGTTAGAAAATACACTTTTGCCTGACATTACTTATATTTCTGGAAGTTTCTTGTCTTTCTGAAGCCTTATTCATTCATATTTCTTAATGTCCAGACCTGTCCCGTGTGGGTATCACCCAGATTAATTGTGCAGCTGCAAACAGAGCTTAGAAAACTGTGATGCTGAGCTGAGAGTGCTAGCACATGCAGAAGACCTATAACCATCTTTTAAAGACAGCAACAGAAATCTGTAATGCATTTACCTCAGTTGCTTCACATAGTTTATTACTTAGCTAGGAAATTCACTTGCCCAATACACACTTCAGTTATCCAATGTTACTCCTTTCCTCTGAAGGCACCAAAAAGAAGACAGCCCTTTCTTTGAAAACCTCTTTTTCTTTTTTTATTGTGTGAAATACAGGTAGAATTTTAAGCCTTTCCTGTACAGCACTTAGAAAATGAGCCATACATGTAATACATGTGGGCAGCACAGCAGCTCTTTTCTTGGAATGTCACATGGGAACTTTTCCTCACTCGATAGTTATTCCTGACATACAGGGACTTTTGAATTTCCCTGTCAGCCCCTGGCTGGATATAGGACACCCCACCAGTGTTTCCCACTTACTGCAAGGGAAGTGAGTGTTTCCCCAGCTGATGTTTAGATCACACATTGAAACAATTAAAGCTGACATCAGCCACAAAAAAGTGGCTATGGTTCCCTGTTAAAAGTGATGCTTTTTCATCTCTGAGACAAAAAAAAAAAAAAAAAAAAAGTAAAGGATTTTGCATTTGATTTTGCGGCTTTGCTCTGTACAGTTAAGACTCCTTCATGCACCTGTCAGTAACATAACGTTGCCTCAAGAAGGAGATTTCCTCTAAACATCTGTCTCAGCTGATTGAATATTCTCTTACTGTATAAGAGTAGTCTATTGCCTGATGAATACATGTTATTTAATTTTTGAACAACATGTCAGGGACTCCTACGGCTTCTGTATGCAAATTCTTCACAGCTACAAAAGAGCTATCAGTTTTGCACCTTGGTGAATCACATTTTAAGGGATTTGACAGATAATTTACTTATTATATGTACATTTAAATGTTAAAAACAAAAAAAAAAAAAACAAAAAAAAAACACATGAATTAATACAGAGAACAATTAAGTAGATGTGAAAAGTTTGCAAAATTAAGAGCGCTGGCAATGCAGATTGGGTTCACTCACAAAGAGCCTTTGTTGTGGACACATTTATATTCTAGATAAGTCCAGACACTTTTTTTTTTTTTTTTTTTTTTTTTTTTTTTTGGTGGGGCTTTTTATTCCTGGTTTGCTTTAGGGCTGTAAATTTCTTTTTTCTGAGGTTGTCTAAGGTTTTACAGTAGCAGTTCTGAGATGTACAAATTACAGTGCTAAACACACAAAATGAAGTGGAAATGGGAAATTAGTGTACTGCACAGTAAAGTCTTGCTGATAGATTGCTGCAGCTCACTTGAAGCTTGCTTTGAAAACAATGCTCCTTTAGAAGTCATCTTTGTGATCTGGCTTTCCATCTCACTTAGGAAAGAAAAGAAAAAAAAAAAAAAAAAAAAAAAGGAGTTTTATTCTAAACTTGAATTGAATTAACTTGGTATCATTACTTTGAGATAAAATTCTAGCAAAGAAAAGGCAGCATGGCACTCCTGCACTGGTTACCCATTTAAATTTAAGCCTTCCTAAAGAGGCAGACCCAGGCTGATGTAAATCAGGAGTAGCCAGCCCAGGGGCTGGGAGAGCATGCTTTAATCTCGACAGCATCTGTGGGTCTCATGACTATCAGAGCATAGGAGGTTGCTGTGGCTACAGAGAAAAAAAAGTGTGACTTTTCCAGGACCTTTCCCACAAATCAGCAATATCCAGTGCTGGTAGATTTAGCAAATGTGCTTCAAGCTGACATATAAATATGACTGGCTGGGCAGAAAACCGGGTATCGAAAAATCCTTAACAAGCCCAGTTTATCTTGGATACAGCCTATTTGTCTGCATATCATCCAATCCTTTAATAGCAGCAGAGCTGAAATGTTGGCTGTGTTAGATCTTGAAAGGGCCAGAGGCAAAGTTGCTCCATCAAGGGTGAGCGATTCATGGACTGGACATGCTGTCTACAGCAAATGTTCAGTATTACTGTAAACCTGATACAAGCCCATTCTCAATGAACCCTTTCCCAACTGGATGAGCAATTGTCTCTGTCAAGGCTGTTTGATAATGCTTTAGACCTATCCTGCATGTCTATGAGGTGACACATTTTCAGCGAGACTAGAGAATAACTGGCTGCAGCAAAAGCAGCTAATAACAGTCCCTTGGGGCCCTTCAAAGATGGAATTTTATTTTTACTTAAAAAAAAAAAAAAAAAAAAAAAAGAAGAAGAGACACTATCAGTATTCCTACATCGATGTCGTGTAATGCAAAGATTTTCTTTTCTGCGAGGAGATTTAAGTACCGTAGACAGACTTGCATTTTATTAAAACAATAGGGATTTTTCTTCATATGCTGATTTATTCAGTCTCCTGTAGTATGGAAAGAGCTGACCTGTCGGAAAGTATTTTGGAACAGTCACCTGCAGGACTCAGGCCAGGCCGTAGCTGTTAAGGGGGTGCAAAGAGCTCTTTAACTGTGTGGCCAATCTTGTACACAACTGCAGGGTAATCAGGAAAATGAGAAACCCAGAGTCCCTCTGGTCTGCTGGGTAGATCCCCTAATACAAAAAGAAAAAATAAAGCCTCAAGACAGCATGGAAATAATGCAGCAAAAGGCCAGTTCTTCCTATTTACTGAATGAAGATATATTTTATTGTCATTTAAAGGAATGGCCAAACTGTGTCTCTTCTCACCTGGGTGTTATAACTGAACAATTGTGGCAAGACCTTTTTTGTTATTGTTGTTGTTCTTCCTTTCTCATGTTTTAATTTCTGTAAGCTTTTTTAGGTGTCAGTCACTGCCTGGGTGCTGACAGTCTCTGCAAAACCTCACTTCTGCATCTATCAGGCCAGAAGCGCTTCCGATGTGTGTAATCCCATGGGGAAGGGGTAGTGGCCTGCTCCCACGTCATGGGCACATCTGGCATATAAATATAAACCTTCTCCTCATTCCTTTGTTCTCCCTGTTCATTTGCTGAATGTCTGTTTTCTCCCTTTTATGCTTAAAACAACAAATTTCAAGCCTAATCCTATTGCTTGACAAGCAATTGACAATTGACTTTGTGCCTGTGTTCCTTTCTACTATTTCACTGACAACAACTAACACAAACTACTACACTACTAATATCCAGAAATGCAGCAAAAGAAACAATGATTCTAGAGTTTTACCTGGATTTACCTGACAGCAGAAACTGGGCAGTGATGTGCTGAGCTGTACACGAACAACTACAGGTCTTTCACTTAGGACATCCCTGCCTTATGAAGGCAGCAGAAAGAACAACCTTTATTAGCTCATTTTATGAAGACCAGAGTTAAAGCTGCCACCAGCATTACCCAAGATGATCCTGAGAATATGAGGTAACCACTAAGACTGACAGATATATCATAGAGTGCTACAGACAGCTGGAAGTCACGTGCCTCTCTCCAGAGCATCTGAAGTAGCACTGGACACCTCTGGCTTTCGACATTTGAATGCAAACTTGCGAGGTTTACCTGAAGCCACAGAAGTTTATAACAAGGCTGGGGACTGAACCCTGCTCATCCAAACCCATTGCCTTATTCACATGGTCCAGCCTTCATCTTAAATCCTCACTTGTAAAAGAGGAAAAGGATGTTCAGGTCCTTGTGGCCAGGTTGCCTCTTCTGGAAGTACATGTTACCTCTCCCTCTTCGTAGCCTGGAAGATTACAGCCAAGCTTCTGGTAGATGTTACTGGGAAAATACAGGAACGGCTGCACATTGCTATCACAAGTGGTAGTTTATCATTGGATTTGACAAGGAGTCAGTTAGCAGGGAGCGTGTATCCACATGGGAGGTGAGGTAATGCCAGCAGAAGCATTAAGTTTCTGTGGGTCACATTTTCATAGCTGATGGCAGAAAATGCAATTAGAGAGGAGAAAAAAAATTGGATTTAGTGACTTTCCATTTACAAAAACATGTGCTCAAGCTGCATTTTGCACCAGCTGCACAGTAGAATGCAAAGCATCTAGTAATTGTATCATCTGAGAGAACAGCTCCTCAAGTCTTAGGCCAAAATAAGAAATCAAGGCTAGTTATCTCAGTTTGGAAGAGATTAAAAATTAGAGATGTCTTCTTAAGTATTCATAGAGAACTTGAAGCACTCTGTGGATATCAGTGCAAAAATAAATAAATAAATAAAATCTAAATAGTCATAACATTGCATTCTGAACTAAAGAAAAATCGATTTTATATCCTGGACCAGGGATATAGTAGTCAGGAACAGGGAGGGAAGATTTGGTCTTTTGTTGTAGGTGAGACAGTTTCTGGCTGAACTGGACATTTTTTGTGCAAACTTTAGGAAATCACAACATCCACTTCCTTAAACACACTACTTAACCTTTTTAAGGTTAACATTAGACAGGTGACATCTGGACTTTATTCAGTTTTAAGAGGAAATAAATGGCCTAGATTTCTCATCTTTTTCCAAGATTTTGAGGAATTAGGGACTCTAAGATGGTAGGGTAGTTTGCAAAATGAAGCTCTAATTTCTGTTAAATCTTCTGGGAGATTCTGTAATGCACTTTCATAATAACGAGATAAACTTTTATTTTTATCTAAAAACATTTTCAATGAAAAAGTAATTGAGTTGCATTAATACAATATTTATATTTTAGAAAGCCCTGTGATAAAGTATTTGCAGACATCATACATTTTTTTTCCTTTAAAGTGCAAAAATTAAGAACAGGAAAGTACACTCCTATTAATGTTTTTGTTTATTTTTCTACTTTTTAATCTGTCAATCCTTTGTGAGTCCTCTGGTTGGCTGCCAGTGAGAAATGAAATGTTATAATGTATTTCTGAAATATTGTAAATATATGTCTAGAGTGATAGTTCTGCGAATAAATGTGTTTCTTGAAAGGAGAAAAAAGATTGCTTTAACTCTCAGTTCAAACCATTAGACTGAGGATTTCTAAATGAACCTTAACCATGTAAGAATTAAGTGTTGAAGAGTTAAGTTAGTCAGTTGTCTGTAGGAACAGTGATGTGATGAATATTTTTATTCTCTTCATTTTACCCAGAAATAGATAACCAAATGAGTAGCCTGAGTACCATTAGGAGAGCCTACCTGTTTCTGGTGAGGGATTTACTTAATAAGATATGACTTAATTAGCCTGTATCTGATGTCTGCCTGTTGGATAAATCCTACCAAAGTGAACATTTTTTAAAAGTCAGACTAAAACCACATCACAAGGAGTATTCACATAGACAGGAAGACACATATAAATCAGACCATTTCTCTTCCTTCACAGACATCATCACTCACAAATCATCTTCTACGTCTGTTATAAAAATAATTAATGGCCCAATTATAAGTTATTTTATTCCACAGTACTTCTTTTACTTAATGTGTATAGGCATGTTTTGAAAATCCCAATAATTGTGTGTTTACATCTGTTGGAGCCTGGAGATCTTTGAAATTCTGGTCCTAAGGGGATTTAAAAATGCTGCCCTTAGTTTTATCCTTTATTATGTGAACTTTTCTGTTGTCATGTTCATCCCTTACACTAATGAAAAGTAATGTGGTAGAAAGAGTGAATGTTTTTCTCCAAATATGTTTGGAAGCTACACAGCAGCATTTTCAAACTGCTATTTGACTGGAATGATTGGAAGACAGTGATTTGCTTACTTCAGTAATATATGTACAAATCTGGTTTGCTAAAGACCAGCTTTGCCAAACAAATCACTGACTGCAACAGCTTGTAGTAACTTACTCAGAATGTATGTGTTGCAGGGAAGCTAAAACCTGGACTGCTTATGCAACAAGAAAAGATGCTGGTAAATCCTGTAATGTTGCTTTTGTCTTTAAATAAAATACGGTGTGAATTTAACAGAAAAACAGACATTAAGCATGCTGCCTGATAATTTGGCTTGGTTTCTAATCAACAGCATGTTTACTCAAGTGAAACATGGTGATAAATACACTGAATCAGAGGCACATTGTGATTCACTGCAAAATCCTCAGTGTTAAATTGACTCCCTTTCCCCCTCTCTCCCCCCCCCCCCAAATGAAACTTTCATTACAGAACAGAAATAACAGGAAACTATTTCTCCAGAGAACCTTGTCAGTCAAACTCTGGATTTTTTTGAAGGCTACCCAATGAGCCTGAAGCTTTTAAAAGTTTATTTGTATAAAGAGAATTATTTAAAGATGATTTGCACTGAAACTCTTATTTTTGGTCTTTTTTTGTTGTTGTTTTGGTTTGGTTTTGTGTGTGTGCGTTTGTTTCGGTTGGTTTTATTTTTTCTTAACTTTTCAACAAACTCTCTTCCTTATAATTTTTTCTAATCTCATTCACAGAAGAGAGGATTAGGAATGTTACCATGGGGTCATGAAGAAGTATGAAGGGAAGAAGTCTCCATCTGAGACTTTTAAATTTCCATATTTTCATATTTGCAATGAAGACATAGAAGACGACTTTCTATCCTCTAAATACATAAGAAGCCAGCTCTTCTCACAGCAACTAGCAAAAACACAAATTCTTCTGAAAGGACTTTCCTATTTAGGCACACCTTTTCTGATTGACACAGGATCAGAAGGAACGAGGAACCCCTGCTGAAAGCAGCCAGCGAGTCACTATGTCTGCTGTTCTACTTTGCTCCGCAAGCAGTAAGCCACAAATTCAGAAGTGCTCAATTCTTCCTGTGACATTTATGGCCAGATTTTCCAGTTTAGTTCACTGCCTCATGTCCAATGTCCCGAGGAAAATCTAGTCTTTAAAGTCATTCTTCTTGCATGACTTTCACTCAAGTCCATATGTTAGTGGTCTCTGAAGGCCTGGAGCCAGCCCAAAGGACATATCAGGCTGAAGCATGAAGACAAAAGCTAGACCAGAGGAATTTGGACTTATTTTACTTCCTAAATAGTTGCTGAGTTCTTTAGAAAACCTTGTCTTTAATCTCAATTCTCCATCTGCATGAGGTAGGCAGCAGTCCATCTTTGTTCTGCTATTTATGCACCATGTTGCTTACATTATAAACCCTTTAAAGTAAGGATGGTCCTTTGTGAAGGACAGTAAGACCTTGATGCCAGGGAATTTCATAGATGCTACAATAGCACAGATATTGCAGGATGATTTGAGTTCCCACAAGTGAGTGTTGTGCTTATAATGTATCGATTTTTTCCGTCTTAGTTCCCATTTTCTCTCTCTTTTTTTTTTTTCTTTTTCTCTCTGATCTTCCTGATGGATAAAGAGGATATAGGTTTATGAGGTCAGAGGCCTAACAGGGAATGAGTCGTTTAACTGCACAAAAATGAAAAGAAATCTGAGCAAAATATCAATCTGCAAGGTAAAAATATTCAAAAGATGAAACAGAAGCTGAAGACAGACCACAATGGAAAGAAAACTCCCCTATCAAGGAGATGGAAGATGAAAGATGAAAGGCAAGTGATCTTTGAGATTAAAAGGAAATACCCAAACAGAAGTCCAACATAATTTTGTTTTGAAGTAGTAGAAGGGAGAAAAAATTAAATTGATTTTAAACAAGAGACAAGGGAAGAGGTGGAGGGAATTATAAGTCAACAGAAAACAATGATAGGAAAGAGGAAATTGGGAGAAATAGGAATTAACAGAAAAGGAGGAGCCTTTTTAGGCTAAAAAAGCCCAGAGAGCAGAATATTATTTTGAAGAGACAGATCACTACTTCCTTGATATTTGAAGGATATAGTATGAAGGTCTCAGCTGTTTTCTTAGATATATACTCTGTGATTTTAACTGAGCCCTCTTTCCCAGCAAAAAAATCATGATCAAGAGGCTTACTACTACAAGGTAAGGATGAACTTTTTGAAATTAATTTTTTTTCACAAGCTGAAAAGTGTTCATTCCATTTGTATTTTCAATTCCACTGTCAAACCCTATAGGCTGGACTGCAAAGAAAGGACACAATTTTCTTTATAAAGCAAAGGAAGGCTCGCATATGGTTATATTCATTACTGAATGGATGAAACCAGGATTTTGGTCCATTTCTTACCAAAAGAAATCTGGACAGCAAAATCTGTGTAGAAAAAAAAAAAAAAAACAAACAACAACATTTACACGTCAAAGTTCATTGATAATGGCAACTATGTGTGTGAGCAGATGATTGGCAAATTGCTAATATCTGTTTAAAAATGCCTTCTTGAACCATCAAATGAAGGGAAGCTGGGTGTACACTGCTGAACAAATAGACTGGAGGTACCTGGGAAACTTTACTTCTTTGAATTTGAAATGAAGAATCATAAGCCCTGACCTCCCACACTAAACAAAAATGCATATAAATCTAGCTGCAAAGACGTATTGCAGCTATCCTCCCCTATGCACACAAATACATGAGTTTTGTATAAAAAAATTCAAAGTAATTTACAAGGCAATTTTTATCTTTTCTATCAATCATTTGCCGAATAAGTATATGTCCCAGAAGTGGGTAAATCATAATTCTTATCTTTCTGTGTCAAGGAAATTTCCCATTTTCTTTTGTAAAGTGTTTGCTAAAACATTGACTTTGTTCTTATATAGACATTGAAAGTGAAGACCTGTCTGTGACCTGTGAAGCGCAAAGAATTAATGTTAAAGAATGCATGATGGGTCCCTGTTAGCATGAAATATTAATAACGTGAGTAAGTCTGTGTGGATATTATCAGCCTGCTGCCATCTAATTAGAGCATATTATCTCCTAGTAAAATTAAAATACAAATGTTTCCCAAAATGTATTCCCAAATTCTCTTCTCCCCACCCCCAAAGTGCCTGTATGAATTTAAAATCTGTGGTTTTCTTTTTTTCCTGTTTATTTGTTTTGGTTTTGTTTGTTTGTTTCCATTAAAAGGATGGAGAGTTTGTTTATCGTTAAGTGCCAGATATGAGACAATGCTGGAGGTCAATCCTCCTGGGAATTCAAATACATCCCTCATACTGTTTTTTTTTTTTTTTTTTCCTGCTACAACCTAAAGTAAATGCAAACAAATCTTGAAATGCAGAAGAAAAGCAGGGTCATTTTATAATAATTGAAAGCAAAAACACTGGAAATGCTAGCATATAGGTCACTAGAAAATCTGTCCTGAGACCTTAGCCCTGTAGGATGCTTCAAATGGCAGAAAAAGATTTGTGATTTGGACTGATGACTTTGCAGGTTCAAAACCATCTCAAGGTTCACTTGACTCAGACAAGTCCTTCTCTCAAACTTATTAATCAACATATTTAAATGATCATAATGACTGTAGGTCATTAGACACATTCCCTTTGGTATGGCCTGGTCCAACCACACTTTCTTGCGTAAAGAGATGGACACTTCTAAAATCTGAGCTGTCACCAGAAAATACTTTCTCATACTTTCTCTCCTTTGTCTAAACAGGCATATACATGTGAGAAGGCTTTTTGTTTGTTTGTTTGTTTTCTTCCCTCTTCCCTATACTTTTCAATTACAAATATAATCTTAACTCTGTGGACTTTCTCCCCAGTCTTAACAACTGAATGTTCAGAACAAACCCTGCTTATACAAAAAGAATGTATGAAAAAAAAAATAAAAAGGGATTAGAACACTTGAAATCAAAACTCATACTGTCAGTACTGACAATGAGTGTTAAAAAGTCATGAGCCATCCTCAAAGTACAGCAAAGTTGACTTATAAATAATCTATTAAAACCAGGCATTTTGTTTCTAGCCCTGCAAATGCATTTGGGCTACCTTTTCAAGTGTTTCCCCTCCCCCCCCCAGTCTCACAGTATTTTCTCATTTTTCTCGTTTCCTTGCCTAACTTTCCTCAATGCCCCACTTACCATCCCTTGATTTAGCTGGCTGGTATCCTCCTGCCAACAAAATGTCAACACCTCAACAGTGTGATAGTACATAGGGCACTGTGGGACCAAGTATGAGAAATGCTTTGTCAATGTAAAATCATAATTACTGTAGTCAAAGGTTCATGCACATCTGTCAGTGCAAATCTGGCATCAAATTTTTTTTCAGTAGGTCATTTCACTTTTATCACCTCACATGAGCTTTTCACAGAAAACCGCCTTCTTCTTCACAAGGTATAGCAGAAAATGTTTCAGGTCTTGCCAGATGGCCACTACTACAGAACTGGGAGTAGTTAGATGACAGTCTTCTGGTTAACTGTGCTTTTATACCAGCTCTGCTCAACCACCACAGTCAGTGAATGACTTTCTGCCTCTCTAATAGTAGTGTTCAATTCCTTTAAAAGAAGTAGCTAGACTCCAGCTTTGCTACAAAGACTGCGTGTATGTAATAATAAATCACAAGAATATATTTGTTTGCATCTTCTATCTGAGGACTGCAAAGAATTTCACATGAAATCTCCTGTTTGAAGCAATGCTCATGAAAGTGTTAACTTTAAAAAGGAAAACTTGAAAAAAGAAACTGCTGGGAATTTGCCTGTGATGAATGTAGGGCAAGATCAGCCATTGAGAATTTACGGTGTTTCTCACATGGTCTATTAAATGTGGCTGTCATGTCCCATCTGACAAAATCTCATTTCTAAGTTAGATTTTGTCAGTGATAGTTAGGGCTTTTCACGTAAATGAAGACAGTTTCAGCCCCTGGCACTGATGGTACTTTCTAGGAAAGCATCCGGTGTTCTGAAGATAATACGTGAACCACACTCTGCTCTCATTTGTGGAGGATTTTGTTGCTTGAACAAGCAAGAATGTCTCTTAACAGACTCAGATTATTCAGAGTCCATCCCCCCCTTCTTTTTTTTTTTTTTTTAGAAAAGAAAAAGAAAAGGAAAAAAAGGAAAAGGAAAAGGAAAAAGGAAAAGGAAAAAGGAAAGGAAAAAGGAAAG
Organism: Anas platyrhynchos; assembly: GCF_047663525.1. Lineage (NCBI taxonomy): Eukaryota > Metazoa > Chordata > Aves > Anseriformes > Anatidae > Anas > Anas platyrhynchos. The sequence goes on from NC_092590.1 coordinate 76,225,724, forward strand.
GAAAAAGGAAAGGAAAAAGGAAAGGAAAAAGGAAAGGAAAAAGGAAAGGAAAAAGGAAAGGAAAAAGGAAAGGAAAAAGGAAAGGAATGTACTCACAAGAGATCAACAAGGATGTGTGTCATGAATCACTCAAACCCCAGAACTTGCTCATGTTCTCCCAGACCATTTTGCATATACAGATAATGAAAGCACCCCAATTTTTGGTGTTCATAGTTTTCATTTGTTGTGATCAAGGGAACTTCAATTCTTATGGTGACAAGTTACAGTTCAGCTTAGTTCATCCAGACCTATCTGGGAACACTTTGCAGCAAAATGTGTGACTTTGCTCATTAGCATCCCAGACATGAGAGCCATCTTTCTAATTATCATCCCAACAAGAATATTTGAGCAGGTGTCTTCTCTGGGGGGAAATGATAAATCTAGGTCCCTTATAAATACAATATTCATTAGACATTACTTTTTCATTTGGTATTGAGTTTTTTTTTTTTTTATTTGGGTTCTTAATTCTTGGTTTCTTATAGCTCTTTAGCTTCTTAGGCTATGTGGACATTGCACACTGGAGTACAATGCACATCTCCCTGATCTATCAAAAGCTGATCTATCTGGTAAACTCAGACCAGTAATTCTAAATCAGAAGTCAGCTGCAAAGTAGGGTGTCCTATAGTTATTGTAACAATGCACTATTTTTTGTATGTTGTTGTGAAGACCTTGTGATGTTTCAGTTTGGTGCTGTATTTTGTAAAAGACAAATCTGGGAACAGTTTCCTTTCTATCTCTTCTTTCAGCTCAGATATTGTCATTCCATGATATATTAAAAATAAATTAAAAAAAAAAAAAAAATAAATAAAAGGGTCTTTCTTCTTCCTAGAAAGTGTCAAAATAACTATCAGACTAGGTAATCTATCAGGAGTGTGAGCAAAGACATAAGCTGTTCCAGAAGATGACCTAGGTTTTAGGTAGAAATACTTCTTTTTCTCTCGTGACTCTAGGTGAAAAAGATCCTAATGTTCCTAATGCCCACAGTCAAATGACATGAGTTAGAGCCAGCTGTGATGGGAAAACTCACCCTCTCTTAGTGCTATTCTATCTCATCATTTTACCTGATTCATGGGATCAAATATCAAAGCAGAGTTCCCATATATGTATTCCATGGCAGGGGTAAGTCAATGTTTTAGTCTGTAAAATGGGATTACCAACAGTGGCCTTCAAAGCACTTTGAGGGATATAAGGATATATAAGATGGATATAGAGAGTATCTGACATACCTGATCTTAATGACCACTCTTGCTTTGTTCTAAGGCCTTGTTCCACACCAAAGAACAGATTTCTAGCATTAGTTAGAAATTAAACGCACCTTTAAATTCATAAATATTTTTAAAATATTGAGAATCAAAATAAATAGGAAATATACAGGAGTAAGATATCAAAGTTTTAAAAGAGATTTCCAAAACACATTATAGACAAAGGCAAAAAGAGAATCTTGTATGATTTTCTTCTTTGTTACTTGTTTTCAGCAAGTAGTAAGAAAATAGAAGCTACATATTCATTTGTCTTTCCTCTTCTGCACAACCTCAGAAAAGTATGTGTTCCCTTAACTGTCTTTTGTGCATATATTTATCATCTGCATCTATCTAAAATGTTTTTGTTGTTTAAAACCTGTTTCTATTTATAAAGATGAAAAACAACTACCCCTGTGGAAATAGCTTCTTGAGGAAGCTAGTATCAGAACAGTGGAAGAAATTACATATCAAGTAGTCCAGGTCTGAACAACTGTGTATCAAGATTCATATTCTGAGGGGCTTGCCTATATTTTCCTTAATATCTTTTATGTCAAAAAAAGAAAAAAAAAAAAAAGAAAAAAAAAAAAGTAATAATGAAATGGCTAAACCATGCAGGAGAAACAGACTTTAATAGACATAGATTTAAGTCTGCCAACTTCCTGCCTGAATTTCTTTCTTCATCAGCAAACCACATATGCTGAACTTTCCCAATTGTCCTGAGTTCAGTGCAAGATTAGACTTGCACTAATCTTTGAAATTGGGAATGACCTTAACATTTACTGCCAGATGAGCTCAGACAAATATGGGAAGCATCTGAATGCCATACCACAGTTAACTGCACTCTTCTGTGTATGCACGTACATGTAAGTAAATAAACAAGGACTTACTTTTTTGTCTTAAAGATCCCGAGGAAGATTTTCTCAGCTCTGGAGTGACAAATTCATTGTTTACTTTCATATACAAGCAATAAAAGTCTGCATGCTTCCAAATCCCCCTCCTCATTTTCAGCTTCCTCTCCCTTGCTTCACATTTCACAGCTGTCATGTAATTACCTGAGGTGTTTACAATTGTTGCCAAGTGAACAACATATTTCCGTCTCCTGCATTATATTATGTATATGATGCATATTTAAACAGGAGATTGTAAAATATGTGAAGACAGAACAAAGAATTCAGTAAGCTTTTCTGTAGTCTCCAACAAGCCAGCCAGCTGGATACTCTGTTATAACCATGCTTTGACCTTGAGTTAGCCCACAAACTCTCTCTCCAAAGAGAGTATCTATTAATGCATAAAATCTTCAATAAAACATGACCACCCTTGTCCTTTCTTGGAAAGCAACCTGACCCTTACAGCTTTCAGCTATAGCACTACCAGGCCTGTTTCAAGGCTCTGCAAAAATGACAAGATCTGTGTACACTGACCACGTCACAAAACCTACAGCCTTTCCTTTTAGGTATTCCTAGTGCTGGTATGCCATTGAGTAGTTCCAGAAGTAGCAAGAATATATGGTGAGCCCAATAACCTAATGATCAGTCTCAAATTCCACTGGGCATATTAAAAAATGCTTAATTTCTACTTCTGCCACAAAGCATTTAATCATATGCTTAACTTGGAGTCCCATCAAAGACGATTACAGTTGAGTGTGTGCTTGGATATTGGACTCAAAATTCATAACCTTCAGAAAAGAAACCTAAGTTTTCATTTAAGGTATTTGTGGCTTTTTGGGAGGTGAGAAGGGATTTGTGACACAATTTAATATCAACCCTCATAAATAAATCAACTGTAGATGAATAATCATAACACAATTTGTAAAGGAAAGTTAGCTTTTATTGAATTAGCTCCAGACCTTTCTTTTTTAAGCATTTGCGTGAGTGTTTGTGAATGTGTGGTAGGGACTTACACTCTTTCTTTTTCCTGAGTAATCTGAATTGTTCCCTCTTCAAACTCTAGAGCAAAATACTACCACATTCAGCTCTGGACCTCCCGGCACAAGAACATGGGCCTGTTGGAGAACAGGTCCAAAGGAGGCCATGAGAATGCTCCTTTCCATAGGAGAGAAGCACCTCTCCTGTGGAGACAGGCTGAGAGAGTTGGGGGTTTTAGCTCTGGGGAGACCATATAGCAGCCTTCCTGTACATACAGGGTCTACAGGAAAGCTGGGGAGGGACTCTTTGTCAGAGGGTGGGGTGGAGGTGATAGCAATAGGACAAAGGGTAAAAGCTTTAATTTAAAAGAGGGTAGATGTTGATTAGATTTTAGGAAGAAATTATTTCATATGAGGGTGATGAGGCACTAGAACAGGTTGCTTGTAGAAGCTGCAGATGCCCCAACCCTGGCAGTGCCCAAGGCCAGGCTGGATGGGGCTTTGAGCAGCCTGGTCTGGGGGCAGGGACCCTGTCCATGGCAGGGGGGTTTGGGAGTAGATGATCTTTAAGGTCCCTTCCTACCCAAATCATTTCATGATTCTATAAAAATCTCCTTTCAGTAGGGATAAATATTACTACTCTCTCTAAAAGACCAGGACAGAGATGTCAGCAGATTCTGTGTTGTTCCCTTGAGATTTGATAGTGAGAACAATAGGTTTCCTCCTGCACAAGATACTGCAGATCCCAGTCTGGTGATACTTTTCAATACCTCTTAACTTTAACTTGTCTATTTTTTTTCCCTCCCTTTTTCCCTCTCTAGTGAGAGAGAATAATCGCATACTAACACTGAGTACCTAACTGCAGTCTTGGCCATACTGAGCGCCCTGCTCTGAGCTGTGAAGAGACCACTTCATACTTCTGCATGCATTTAGTCTAGTCTTGATATTAAGAGTAGTCCTTAATCAACATTTTCAGAAACACTCAAATATGGGTGCAAATCTATTTGATGGATAAAGAGAGTAGCTTGCTCAGTCACAACATTGTTGGACAAAGCAGTCCATGTGAACTTGCACTGAAAAATATTAAACATTTTAAGGTCTTTGTAACAACCTGCAATCATTTATCAAATGCCATTTTAGTCAAATGCAACCTCTGAATCCTCTGTCTGAAGTGACAGTGTATGGGTTTATATGCAGTGTAGAAATATTATGTAACAATTCCTTTTACAGTTATAACAAAACTTCTTCTTAATCAAAATAGTTAAAATTGGGAAAAAAGAAAAAGATTGCTGTACTTGTTTCTTAGGGTGAAAAAATAAACACAACCTCTACTAGTCCGACAAGGATTCCTAATGCTCAAATTTCTTTTAGTCATGGGCTAGATTCATTCCTGGGTGCATATTAAGATCAATGACTTACTTCCCAAGTAAAGTTTTATACATGTTTGTATGTTTGATCCTACACCCATACTTAATTCACTGTTATTATTTATCTTAATGCTATGAAGAGAATCTTGATCTGGCACTGCAGCTTGTGTTAGTTGCTGTAGAAACACACAATGAAAAGCCAGTTCCTTCCCCAAAGAACTTGAACTTAAGAGACCCAAAACAAATGAATAATACAGCTACCCTGGGAACTAGGGGTAAACAAAAACAGAACTGTTCAGTATGACAGAGTCTCAACATGACTCATGAATGGTCAGAGGAAAGGAACACCTCTAGGAATGCATGTACACTGACACTGTATTTTCTGTCTTAAAGGTAGGAAAAACTGACCCAGGGAGGGTTCCTATATCTCTTCACCAACTGCCCATGGAGCTTAGTTCACAACCTTAAACTAGACACTAAACCTAGCTAAACATTGGTAAAACCACAGAAGATGAAACCCAGCTGATGGCAATTTGGATTAGAATTTTGCCTTGAGGTTAGGTAGGAAAGGCTGGGATTTTTAAAGGTATCTTAAGATAATTCTTCCCTAGCCCCCAACCTTCCTTGCCTGAAGGCTGATATAAGCAGAAAATGATGTCTGAACTCATGGATGAACACAAAAACAGCTATAAAGAATGAAGATAGACCAGAGGGATTACAGAAAAGGATTATAAACCTTGTTCCAACCTTTCTGAGGTTGAACTGGTGCATACCCACACTGAAGATGTTTGTTTGCCTGGAGATAGATTCTTGAGTAGAGGGATAAGTCAGTGAGCTTTCTGCTAAAAAATGGTGAATATTTGTGAGAGATTTACCTACAAAAGAATAGTAGATCAAGAAGAAGAACCAAGGAAAACAGCCTTATGAAATCCAGGAAGCATTCAGCAGAAGGGAGGAGGAGGCAGGGTGGAAAACAAAGTCAAAACTTAGATTCTGAGCTAGCATGATGACACCATTACTAGAGCTAAATTTACTCTGTAAATAGTAAGTTAGTATTGGGTTTATATCAGGGTTCATTGGTTCTGAAATTCATCTTCCAGCAGAAAGGTACTGGGAGGACTTTCTAGATATTCAGGAGGTTTCTAAAAGTTATAAAAGATTAACTTCCTACTTACAATGTGCATGTAGAAGATACCTCGGTGGAATTGGTTTTGAATTAGGGTAACTCAACCATTCATCCAACTGTATACTTTTCATTCCAGCAGTTCTTCAATGTTGTGTCTCTATGACTAAAATAAGTTGGAAAACGAAACTCGCAGTAGATCCAAAGAGTTTTGGTGAGGTTCAGGAGGAGTTCACATGTTTTACCATGCCAAGTATGCTAGAGTGGCTTTGGAGAACTGCACTAGGTGGAAAGTTCACACAACCTCAAGAAAAGTCACATTCCCCAGAATGAGCCTGGGCACTGCCCGGGAGAGCACTAGTTGACAAAGTCAAAACTGCAAAAGAGCATGTTACTAATTAAACAGCCTGGACAGTTACAGATTAGTACTTTAGCCAATGCCCTGTTTTATTGAATGCTGTTTAATTAACCTGAGAAACTGGAGCAGTAGCACTATCTGGCTGTCCTTTCTATGCTAACCTGGTGTTCCTGAGCAGTCCCTGTAGTAGGTTGAAGTCACTTTTGCCAGACTTGGGATCCAGATATTCCTATTCTCTTGTGCCACAAGTGCCACATAATGCATTGCTCTGCTTACATTTTTTTTTCTCCAGTAAACATGAGGAACAGCAAGAGCAAGATAGTCTAATCTAGCAGCTCGAAAGAAACTTGGAGAAAAGCAAAAGAAAGGAAATAGAACTTGTGTTCTACCAGTCACATCTTTGCTCTGATCCACCCTACTTGCCAAGAGATGCTTAACTAAGAGAACTATACTAAGACCTAAGTGATCTTAAGCTTCCTTCAGGGTCAGAAGGAGAAAGGAAGAGAAATTAATTGTTTAAGAAGCTTAAACTCACTCTTCCAGAGTTGTTCCCCCCCCCTCCAAAAAAAAAAAAAAAAAAAAAATCAACATTTTGGCATATTTAGTAAATGTTTATTCAAGCTTTAATACAACATATCATGTAAAAATATTTTTTGACTTGTTTCACCAGCAATTACTATTTTATAATTATAATCAACATAAGTTTTAAGACATGAATTAAGACATGAATTATCAAATGATTCAGAAATTGGGATAAAAAACTACCCACCCATGAAGCAAAGTTTAATAGCTTTGAGATGCAGGAAAAACAAGGATTTTTTTTTATTATTATTTTTTGACATTTAAATATAACTGCTAATGAAAAAAAAGAGCATTTGTATTCCACAGGAGGTGTAGGAGAAATGCTAAAAAAGTAAATATATTATGCAGAGAGCAAAGATGTCCATTTAGCTATAGGTCATGGGGCAGGAGAAAGAAATTAATTAATTGCAATAGTGGCAAAACTAATGTATTTGTAATAAAGAGTGAATAAATACTAGAAAAAACATTACAATTGTACTGTTGTGGAAAATATTTTTTTTTTAAATTAAATTTATTTAAAAAAAAATAACAGAAAATTCAAAGATCAACAAGGAACACAAATTAAGAATGAATTACCTGGTAAAGCAACCAAACTGCTGCTTTTCTCTTGGAGGAACCATTACTGCTATAACCAGATAGAAGGAGATGATTTGCCTTCCACTGTCCAGAAGTAAAGGTATCTGCTCCACAAAGTATCAAAAGAGGTATCCAAGCCTTGTCTCTCCTACCTCACCATAAGTGCTGGACCCACTCAGACTTTGACGAATACTACCCTCATTTCCACCTGCATACTTGTGATCTACAGCCACAAGCTATAGTGGCAGAACAGTACATAATGCATACGAGCAATAATTTCCACATCTAGGTTTGCAAAAAAAAAAAAAAAAAAAAAAAAAAAAAAAAAAAAAAGGGGGGGGGGAGAGAAAATTCTAGATTCATTTTCCACACTTTTATCCCATTCTCCACCCTCCCAGACTAAGTAAGATGTTAGTGTGCATATTACAACTACTTAGCACACCTGTCCACCATCTCACACCCACAGGCCGGTTGTGCATCTTCCCCTCTGCATATTACTCCCCTCTCTTTATCGTTCTAGCTCTGTCCTTGATCACAGAATCCACAAAAACAAACAAAAAAACACATTAGCTTTATCACAACCCCTCTATATACTTGATGCAGACCTGGTCCCAGAACAATCAGCAGGAAGCACAGCTGTTAGCACCACTTATATCCATACCACCTGTAACAGAGCAGAATGGGAAGTAGTGGCAGTTACAACTCATTACTCCTGCTGTGCAGAGCAGTGTTAATCACTGGCTGACTGATGGGTGTGTTCAGGTGATCACCCAATGTCACCTGCAGGGAGGTCAGGATTAGAACATGATCAGTGTTTGCCTGCCTGGGAAATAGCACCTTGCAGCTCCTGTAAAAGTCTCAATCCATACCTGTGCTATGTGTAACCATCCAGAAGCTCCTGATCTATAGAGTTTTATTCACGTGTACCTAGAAATAAAAATCCACACATACACGCAACCCCACACACAGAGAAGGAGAGGCACCAGGACATTTTAAGCCATTCTAAATCAGGTTTGCTATCATAATGTCCTCAATCCCATTCTCCCCACATGGTGTCATTTTCTGCCTTGCGTTGTCAGTACAGAATAATGTCGTTCAGGGAAATGGATGGGCTGAAAACTAGCCTGATATGACTGGTTTCTAACTGCATTGGCTCCCTGAGCCAGCTCACTGCATGATACTGCATAAAATATCAACCTTTATAATAAATCTGCTAGTGCCAGCTCAAAGCTGAAGGTAGAAACATGCAGCTGGGAGTGAAGGAGAGACTGAATGCAGTAGCTCTGGTTTACATTAGCTAAAGCACCATGGAACTGCGGTCTCAGAGTGTGGTTAGGGTTGAACAGTGATTTATGAGCATCCTAACATGCTCACACACACACAATCATGTGTGATAACAAATATAACAGAAGAGCTTAGACAGAAAGAAAAAGTACTGTTAACAAAAGCTTTAGGGAATGATGGTACCTAGTCTGTCTGCATAGTATCTAGCATACAACGGCAGTTGAAGAAATAAAATAAAAAAATGAACCAGCCTCTAGAACAGAGGAGGTTGGTAAGGGAAACGTTCACAGCCTCAGAGAGTTCACAGCCTCTGTGTGTGGAAATGAGGTGTGAGCCCTGCCATCAATTTAAACTGTAGCACAGTTGATTGAATACAGCAAATGTGCTCCTGTTAAGGTGGCAGAGACAGAACCAGATGACTCACGGCCACATGGTTTTCATCCTATTAAATGGAAATGAAGCATCCCCAGCTGAGGTGTCAGCTTAGGGGAGGATTGTGGTTGTGGCCATAAAATAGTAATGGGTGAGTGATTTTCCAATTATTCAAACAACGGTGAAAGAGAAGGGCTGCTTGCCCACTCAGAGATGTCATGCATGCTGTGGCCACAATCATACCTCCAGAGGTTATTTACAAACCTTTATAAGCTCCCTCAGTTTAATTGAGAACTTTTGGGCTATGATTGATATGGGCTCATATGGATGCAAATCTTCTCGCATCCCCAGAGTTTGCTCATACTGGAGACCCAGATTAGGGGTCTCCTAACTGGGGTCTGATCTTCTACAACCACTGAAGAGTTCATCAGGATAAAGGGAATTCCTTTAATTTTCTTCAATCATCTGTGGATCAGGCTCTTAATGAAAACATCTGCTCCAATCAGACTTCGCAATAGAAAGCACAGTTTCAGAGGAAATATGAGACCATTTCTCTTCCTTTAATTTTCCATCCTAGTGAGTCCTTAGGTGCCTAGAAAAGCATCATTCATTAGAAGGCATGAATGATGCTCTACCTTCTGGCTTTGGACACCTCCATGGAAAGGTCTGTATTAAGTGCTGTGATGGTCCTTTGGACTTGTGAACACACCTTGGAGCAAAAGATGCCAGACCTGAACAAAGGTGACCAAACAGATTCTGCACCTCCTGTTGGTGGTCCTACTCCACATTGTAAAACCTGCTTTCCACCTCATAGGTATCAAGGTATCTCTAGGTTATCATATTTGAAGGGGAAGATAAGCCACTCTTCTTGATACCTATTCTTCAGGGATGGATCCCCTCTCCTAGGTTAAATACCCAATTCTTTCAGAAGTTGTTTTTTTATTGATTAGGCAATGTTCATGGGTGTCCATGGCTCTAGATGGTATCAAATGACCTCTAATAGCTCCAACAAAGAGTCAAAAAGTCATCTCTTTACTCAGGAGGTGTTCCTGGAGTTGGTATGGATGCTCCTTCCTGAAATGAATGATGTAGTTCATGGCATGTGGAGTTTACTGAGGTAGAAAAGGCCTGGGACAGAAGTATCAGGTTTGAACCCTTTGAGGTATCCAAAGGCATGATGAAGTAGAGAAAGAAGGGCAAACATCTCACCTCATCTCATGACTAGATGAGGGGCAGGGCAAGGAGAGACAAAGAGAAGTGGCAGAGAATATAAACAATTACCAAACTAAGCAATAGTATGGTCTACTCTGGGGGTTAGGAGAAACTGAATATAAAATATACAGTTCTACTGGGGTGGGTAAATATGGGACGGCATGGAAGTAACAAGTGTGTCCTAATGCTATTGCTGAGGTGATAAATTCATAGTAGCAGTACAAGCATACATAGGGAAATGTGGGTATTGTAAACCTACCTCTTAGGCTGCATCGCCTTGCCAGGTGCAGGGCACTGCTGAGTCAGTTCGCTTTCAATTTTGATGTCTCTTCCTTAGGAAATTGCTGCCATAACACATGTACCTTCTTCAATCAACAGAAACAAGCTGGCATCTCATACTGAAGTAAGAGAGCTAAACAAAATCGAATCAAATGAGATAAAAACTAAACAGAAACAAAACACCTCCCACTAAGCTTGACCATCCTTAATGCAAGAATCAGATAAGCAGGAGAAATATTGTGACTTCTTTTTCACAGCTCCTTCTGTCCTTCTGTCTAGGTGTAGCAAACGTAATTGCTGAAGACTTGTTGCTGTTGTTTCTTTCTATGTATATTCTCCCATCTTTGCATATAGGATGGCACATCGGTTTTTTTCTTCCTTTTTTTTTTTTTTTTTTTTTTTCCAAATGGTGGCATTTCAGTTTATTTAGCTGAAGTCTTGACTCAAAGCCAACAGTAGTCATTCAATGTTAAAAAAGCTAGATTTTTAAATCTACCTTCACAGATATATAGGAGTGTTCTGCTTGTCAAACAAATGACCTATTGTCTATGAAGGTGCTCTTGCTCTGAAATACCATTATCACTGCCTTTAGCATAACATACCCAGTCAATGACAGAGCCTTCATGTGTCCAGGATCCATATCTAAGGATGGGATGAATCACACTTCCATAGGTACCAACCCTTTTCCATTTACTACTGAGAGAACCTAAGCAATGAGCTTAGATTGGACACTGTAATTTTAGATGCATCTGGATAAAGGCGTAGCCTTTTCTGTACATTCCCAAAGCTTTCAGTCACTTTCGTTAGTGAAAGGGGAGAAGTCCTTTGACTCATCTTCCCTTCCCTCTGATACCCTCTACAGGTCACCCTGTGGTTTGAGCCATGTACTACTTTACAGACAAAATTGAATACTGCTAATGTGATTTTTTTTTTTTTTCTGAATTCTTGGAGAGGGGCTGTAACTGCTCTCCTTTTTCTTTTCATTGGAGCTGCAGTAAGTAATGTGGTGAGATATTAGGAGAGAGGAAATAACTTTGAAGAACTCTTGGTAGAATATGTTTGTCCAGTCATGTCACGTGGGAGTGATGCAAAGCTAAACTCTCCCCTGAGGTGGAGATAAAAACATGTCAGGTTGCAGCATCCTAGGTACCAGGGGCATCATTTTCAAATAAAGTGTTGCTTTAGGGTATATAATATGAACTGAGACACATTGATATTCATACTGAGAAAAAGAATACTGAGAAAAAGAAAATTACTTTTTTTTTTTTCCCCTCTGCATTAGTGGTCAAAATATTGTGATATAAGATACCGCATGGCTATTTGACATGGGTAAAACATAGGAAACGTATACGAGCTCATTACAGAAAAAAATTATTTGGGGTCCCACTGAAGTGAGTGAGACTTTCATTCACTGCATGAAATGTCTGTGAGAAAGCTTTTGAGCACTTAATTTCAAAAGTACTCAGATCTTTTCCAGGCTCCTAAATGAAGAAGGAAATACTGCAGCAAAGTTGGTGTAGAGTATCTTAGAGAAGAGGATGAAAGATTCTTAATGTGTTTTTGCTGTATACTCAAACTGGGCTTAAATCTGCACAAATCATGTCAGAGGCCCTCTGTCTAGCCACTATATTTCTGTTTACTCTTTATTGTGATCCTCTGTTAACAGTCTAACAATTTTCCACTGATGTGCATTGAAGTAACCTTTCTTTAAAGCTAATAATAAAGTAAATGTGGGTGTAACAATGCAAATGATGTATTGAAATCTGAAAATTCTGTTTACCTTTTACAGTTAGCTTGAAAAGTATAACGAAGTTAATACAGTGCCAACAGTTATCTTTGAAAAATACAGCTGGGTTCCAAAGATAACAGATCAAAACCGGTCACTGAAATCAGCAGCACAATACTGCTGGTGAACAAGACGACCTGATAGTTACAGGTCATTTTAAACGATAATGACGGTCTGTTTCTAGCCCTGATATGATCACTTTGCACCTAGGTTGCATTGCAAATATACTGGATATTAGCTGTATGTCTTCATCTGATAGGAACCTTCTGCTAGTGGCTAGCTGGCATAATTGGATGATATATTGCCTTCAAGTGCTGGATGTGGCAGAAAGATATGTGAAGACATGAGATAAGAAGGTTGCAGTCTGAGCTCTTTGGGTAAATGAATGGTTCCTTGAGGACCTTTACTCGCCAATATAAGTCAGTTGTCCCAAGGGAGAAAGAGCATTTATAAAAACCACAAACATAAGTAACTTTAGAACAAAACATCACACATAAAAGCTTTGGTATGAGAGTGTTTACATCTTGTGATTGGAGCTTGGGCTTTTAATTGACTGGGCTGGTCGGGCTGAGCAGAGATGACGGATGTCTGCATGCTTGCAAAGAGTCTCCTGACCTTCCCTCAAATAAAATATCAAAACATATTTGTGGTAGCTTCCATCTACTAATCCGAGCTCTACTAATGATATTTTAACTACAGCTAATAGCAAATGTTCAGATACTGGGTCATATAATTCCCTAGGCACATAAAGACATCAGAAAAGTGGAAGTGCCTTTTATCTATTTGCAATTCATGGCAAAGAAAATCGAACAAGATTAAAACTGAAAAGTATAACTGGTACTTTTTTTTTTTTTCTTTTTCTTCTGAAGCCAAAAAAGCCACAGCAGGGCGAGTAAACATATTGCCCTGTACCTATCTTGAAAATTCTGACAGCAGAAAGGAGATTCACCTTGAATTTTTTTTTTTTTTTAAAAAAAAAAAAAAAAAAGAGGTTCATGAGCATATTCTTTGCAATAGGGACTGTGCTCAGGGTCAGGAGCACTAACAGGTACTAAGACCTAGGTTATAGCATGGCTGTAATTTCTTTCTTCTATGGTTTAGCTGTTGTCAAGATATCAAAAACAAGTGGAATGGGGTAAGCTACTTTGAATTGGATCACGCAAAATCTTCAAAAAGTTAAGATAACAGGATATCTTGACAAATACGTACCTTTTGGGGAAATATAACTGTGACTCCATAGAAATATGTAATTAAATGTTTAAGTAAGATTGGACACCCTTGGATGACATTTTGGGAATGCATGGATTCAATGCTTTACAAAATGTGTTCCAGAACACAATTGCAGTAGATGAATAAAGTGTTGACAATTATACTGAGGCTCGAAAAGATACAACTGGATAGACTGCGTGAATGTCACTGGAAAAAACAAACACACTAAATTTTCATCAATTTATTTATAATTCACTGGCAAGGTACTTCAATAAACAGAAAAGATTTAAATTGAATATTTAAGTATGGATTTAGTCAGCAGAAATGAGGCACCGCAGTCTATCTACCCAAACATTGCATGGATTTTGGTCCTAATGAGCATGTGAAAATCTCGGAAATAGAACTATATGGGTGTTTAACACCTCTAAAATTAGATCATTTTAACTGAGTGCTAAATACAGGAATGGGTGCATAGCTTTGTTCATTGCTGTTAAAAATTTTGGCCTCTGGTCATAATTGTTTATGCAAATCATAATCCAAGATTAAAAACATCAAAATCAATGGGTTTTAATGGCAAAGTTAGATAACTAAACAATGATCTAAACTCACAGGGGCTCAAGATTTCTCAAATGCACTGTCCTGGACACTTAACTATGAAAGAAGGTGTAATTAATCTGTATATGTTAAAATCCTAGTCTTAATGAATGCACAGATTATTGAATGATATGAGGGAAAAAGAAGGCAACATTTCTCAAGCACTAAGCAACAGTTTTTTCTCTACTTTTTGACTCTAGATGAAGGTTAGAATGGAATGAAATGAGGAAGTAACAGGGATTTATTAATTAAAAATATTGCAAGCACAAATACACCTGATTGATCAACATCTGAAGCACAAAAAGAAGCATAAGGCAAAGCTTGCTTCAAAGATAAAACACATACTAAGAATTATGTTAAACTTTACCCTTTGATAATGTTATCTGACATCCGGAATCTGTACTGCATGGCTCTGCCCTTCCAAGACATTGCCCTTTATGTTGTAGAGTGTCAAATCTCTTTGACTGTCATCATAAGCATTTTCCCTTGACTGCAGCCAACAGAGGGGCTGAGTCTGCAGTAAAAGGGGAATAAAAGGAAAACTAGATGAAGAGCAGAAAGAGCCAGGGTACAGAGTGGGAAAACATAAAAGAAACAGAAAAGAAGGTCTGAGGTGAGGAGTGACCTTTTCCATGTTCCCAGGGGTAAAACAGTGCAGTGTAGAAACTAGAGCCAGGAACTAGAGCAGCCACCAGACTGATAGTGATCCAGATACAGCCTCTCATTCTTCACAAGGATATCTGAAGGCAGGATCCCTTTATAATATGTTGAATACCTATAGTATTTTTATTATATGTTTCTTTGTTGAAGACAATCTTACAGGCTGAAAAACCTCTCATTTGGAGCTGGCTACAAAAGTTGTACTTCTCTTCACTAGTTCTGAGAACACAGTTTTATGCACATGGCAGAATTCAGCAGTGAGAAGAGGTACTATTAATTTTTGAGGCATGGATCATGACTTTTTGAATATGGATAGCTGTCAATAGTTCCAAACTGAGATATTCTTTGATTCTGTTATTCTATGATTCAGAGGTTTTCAAGGCAGGGTTGAGGTCTCTTTTCACATTCCCATCTTGTGTACAGAAGGTAAAAGTGTCAGAAGTAGCTATGCAACTGCGACACATGTCACAAGAAGAAGACAGTTACCTGTTTGGCAAGGAGGAAGGATACTTGCTGCCTGCAAGGACCAGCAGCCTTCATTCCAAGTAGCAAATATAAGAGAAGGACAATCTAACACAGAGCTTAATATCTTCTCAGCTGGAAAGAATAGGCATTTCCAGGTGGTGATTCAGAATTGAAGAGGTTGCTGTGTGTTGGAGATGCCTGTCTTGCACTATGGCAGGAGAGGATCCCGGAGTGAATAAACTTCTGAATGATGTGCCACACGATGTTAGGTAGGAGCAGTTCTGTATGAACTCGGTGGTTTGAGCATGGTCAGCTCTTCACTGCTATAAAGACACAAAAATCCAGCAAATGATGTTTGAGGCAATACTTACTGGAAAGTCAAATACTCAAAATAAAGAATAGAGAAAAAGGGGATTTTTCCCTTTTAGCCGATCTCCTCCCAAGGAAGCTGAGGAGAAGTCAGATAGATGCTCAGTGGGCAGCGCACACTGGTTGCCACATTACCATGACTACACTGCTACCTGAGGGAAGTGCCTGTATTCATACCTGGTGAGTTTACACCCCTAGTCATAGACAGACAGACTTCACAGTCTCACAGAAAACTATAGCCAGAAATAAGTCAGAACTTCCCTTTGATAGAGCCTGTATTCTCCTGCATGGTCCAAACTTAAGATCTGAGGTGGTAACAGCCCCAGTTGAGTTTTTGTTTGTTTGTTTGTTTGTTTTCCTCAAATATATATATATATATTAAAAACCAAACAAACAAACATACAAAAAGATTAAGATACATAAATTGGCCTTTCTACCCTAGATTACTTGAGATAAGGTATAATCTGAGAGTTATGTGGATAGCATTAGTGCTAAAGCAGAAAAAGCGCAGATCAGGAGCATCAAGAGAAGAAATGCAGATGAGTACAATGCTAAGGGAGCATATTGTGCTACTGGGGTCCCCAAGAAATCCCGCATCTCTGTGGCCAGTGGTTTAATTTTTCACTGTTTCCAGGTATGACATTTCAGAACAACTACCCCATGAGCAAGGTTCTGCTGATAGAAAAATTGAAACCAAGTAAAATGATTAAAAATATTTTTTTTCTTACAGTCTGAATTGTGTTGTTGCTGGCTGACAGTCTAGAGCAAGACACAAACCTGGAACCAGCTCTGAATCCAAGTGAAATACTATTCTGTGTCAGAAAAATATTTAGAAAAAAAAATAATAAAAAAAGGCTACGCTCATAGTTTTCTTGTTGTTTTTGTCATACACCTTAGTTCCATAAATTGACATTTTTATGTACTGATATTACATCTTTATGTGCATTCTGTTTGAAGAGTGAATGTGAGGGAAGTAGAAATCAATATGAGAAGTTAATTTTAGACTTAAAAATACAAGATCATTTTATATAAGTTCCTAAGTGGATTTCTCTTCCCTACTGTCAGGAAATGATGACAAATGAATACAAAAAGGGTAAGCTCAGCGTCAAGACAAAATATAGGCAGTTATAATTCTTTTAAAATTATGGTGAGATTTTCATAAAGTTTGGGTCAGACTTTTTTAGTGCATTGTGCTTACGAGAATAAAATAATACTGTGTGTCTTGAAAAGGTACAGCAGAGTGTAATTAGGCTTATGTGGGAATAAAAGGGATACATATAAAACTGTCAGTAGTCAAACAAATATATTGTGTAGCAGTGCATTATTTGATGATTGAGTGGTTAATTCTATAGGAGAAATACAATTCTGATGCCAACATGGGAATTAGACAGATCTGCCCTGCTGGAACAGATCACAAATCTGTCAGAGATGGTTTTCTTTGACTGGAAAATGGATGGTTTAAAGGGAATGTGAACACACAAAACCCTATCAAGGGATCAGAGTGACATTTGCATTTCAGCTTTCATTTTAACCAAAATGATCCATGTTTGGATGCTGTTAATATTACTATTCAGTTTAATAAATGCTTAAAACAAAAGATATAATGCAGCCTTTTAGGAATAACCTTTTGTCCTGGTTCCTGTAAAAATCCAAACCAAACCATGGCAATCCAGCAAAACATAAAATCTAAAGGGCTGATAAAATAAATCCATCTGTGGGAATTTAAAATTCAGTCACCGTCAGAGAGCACCCGGAAAGCCAAGAATTTTGAAAGCCACTAATTATATTCAGAGCATAGTACGTTCTGAAATTCAGCCTTCTTCAAGGTGTTTCTAGCTAGGTACATAATGCCTGAAGCATCTGCAATAATTAATTGCTTTTCCAACACCTGGATTAGGAGCCAAATTCCAGCATTTGCCTAAAGTCAGGACAGAAATATCTGGTCCTTTAATGAGATTTCTTTCTCATGCAACACTTTTCTGAGATGCATGTTGTTGAGGTACTGTACGCTTCTCAAAGTGGTACTGAAACTTGTACTGAGTTTGGAAAGCTTCCAGTACTATTTTAGATGCTATCACAGTACAAACAAATCCAACAGTAACAAACCCTGTTTGCTATTACATATATTTTTTAACTTAAATGTGGAGGAAAAATTGTCAGTAAATTGGACCAGCTGAGGCTTTTTACTTTCCTCCTGATTTATAGTTATAACGCCCCTGCAAATTTTAAGCTAGTATGAAATCCCTGCAGAATCTTTATCCTTCTTAAACCAAATAATTGTCTTCTACAGTAATACCAATTTTACTGTGCCTCTAGGCTTGCAGGCTTTGATAGAAAGTTCTTTTGGATGTTAATTTATTTGGTTACAGAGAGATAAATCTGTTTGCAGCCAGTTCC